>NW_020954554.1:278658-371019 GCF_900497805.2 Vombatus ursinus | reverse complement strand
TTGGGGTTAAGTGACTTGCCCAGGGTCACACAGCTAGTAAGTGTCAAGTGTTTGGTCTGAGACCGAATTTGAATTCAGGTCCTCCTGACTTCAGGGCTAGTGCTCTATCCACTGTGCCACCTAGCTGCCCCCGTCTGCAGCCAGTGTTTCTTGCACTCTGCTCCTGGGGCCAGCCAGTACCTCAGTGAGAAAGACCTTTCTTACCAATCTTGCCAAGTTGTCTTGGGCTGAAAAACTGGAAATTTGGAAGAGTTGAAGTGAGTTTCTATTACTCAGCCATCTTGGCTCCTCCCTCCTGAGCTGACTCTTGAATGAAGCTAAAGTTTTCAAATAGGTGGAGGTGAGTAAATGTACTCATAATATTTAGGACAACATGGAAAGGCACAAAGTTGGAAAATTGAATGTTAAATTTGAAAAAAGGCAAATAGGTCGGTTTGGCTAAAATATAGTTGGTTTTGTTTTTTTATTTTTCTTTCCTGAATGTAACAAACATCAAATAAGATGAGCACTTACATATGCAGAGTCATTGAGCATTTCTTAAGTCACTACGTGTCAGGCAACTGTGCTAAACACTGGAAATACAAAGAAAAGCAAAAAAAATTCCTGTCCTCAAGGAGTTTACAGTCTAATTAAGGAGACAATATACAAACAATTATGTTCAAATAAGATATAGATAGGATAAACTGTAAATAATCAACAGAAGGAAGACACTGAAATTAAGGAAGGTTGAGAAAAATATCTTTTAGAAGGTTGGATTTTAGCTGAGATTTGAAGGAAACCAAGAAATTCAGCTTAGCAGATAATGATGATTGTACATGAAATCATGAGTCTCTATTATGTACAGATTGTTTTCCCTTTTAAGCATATAATAAATTAAATATATTACTTTCAGAGCTGTCCTACTCATCTGTGTTTCCTTCTGAAGTTCTTTCTGTTCATTTCTCTGCATTTTAAAATACTTTAGTGACTTTTTTTTGTTTAAACTAATACTACCCCACTCCCTGCTACCACCTTCCTCCCATTTAGAAAAAAAAATAGACAAATCTCTTATAATAAATATGTATGGTCTAGCCAAACAGTTTCCTCTTTAGCTATGTCCAAAAATGTATGTCTCATTTTATACCTTGAGAAACCTCTCTTTTCTCTTTGAGGAGGTGGGTAGCATGATTCATTATCAGTTCCTTGGAGTCATAGTTGCTTATACTATTGATCAGATTTCTTAAGACTTTTTTTCCTTTACAGCATCATATCATTTTACAGATGATGAAACTTAGACCCAGGATAGTTAAGTGATTTGCCAAAAGCCGTAAGAGTGGCAGAGCTGGGTTTGAAAAGTAGGTACTTGAATTACAAACCCATTGCTTCAAGAACTTAGGAAGTGCCTGCTGTGTGCCTAGCACTATACTGGACTTTTGGAATATAAAGGCAAAATGAAATAGTCTTTTTTCCTCAATAAATTTATATTTTTGTGAGTAATGAGAAATATAAACTGTTATATGCCATATATCATTAAGAAAAAAAATCCTTAAAGTGTCATTAGAAAAACTTAACAAAGAAAACAGACCAATTAGACTGCCACAAGAAATTCATTATGAACTAAGATTTTTTCAGAAAGAAAATCAGAAAGCTAAATATTAGAGAAAAAAATTTTAAATGTTAAAAGCTGATATCCTTTTAGATAAGAATAGTTGAAGGTGTTTTTTAAGCAATTATCTTACTAAGGAGAACAAAAGCCCTTTATAAGAAAAAGCTTTTTCCCACTCAAGGATCTCATATTTAACAACTATGCTAAAAACGGTGCGTGGTGGCAAGGTTTTCAAGTGACAGTTACAGCTATGGCAGAAGACTTGGGATTTTAGTAAAGTCTTCCGTTCCTTTGTACTAAGAACATTTGTCCTTGTCTCATTTTTTTTTTAAATTGGAAAAGATGGCTCATTCCATATTTGAAAAGCACCATTATAGCAACTTAGTGTTTTAGGATATTTTCAGAGTACTACTGCCTTAGGTCAGTTTAACTCTTGAGAACTTTCTTCTGCCATGCTGCCAGTGACTCTGTCCACTAACAGATTTTTAACAGTATCTGATTTCTATCTCTTTTTGGTAGTTTGCCATGAGGAATTGTGGGTTTATATACAATTTGGTCAAAATGAGACAGAGAATAAGTAGATATTGTCATTAGGATGATATGTAACTATCATTAAATCCCCTTAGAACTTGGATTTAAATCGTAGGGTGGTATAGAGGATAAAGTGATGAATTCAGATCCAGCCTCAGATATTTAATAGCTATGTGACCCTGGAGAAATCATTTCACTACTATCTACTTCAGTTTTCTTCATCTTTAAATGGAGATAATAAAAGTACCTTCCAGTATTGATTTGAGGGTAAAAATGAGATAATATATATATAAAGCACTTTTCAAACCTTGAAGGACTCTAGAAATGCTAGCTATTGTTGTTGTCAATTTATATATTATGAACTAGAAATTAAAAACTCATTTTTCTGTAAGATCACATCAACTCTGAAACTCATTCCTTCTCAGAACCCCCTTCTCTCCTTCGGATTGGAGAGAGTGGAAAGTTAACATCAGAGAACTTCTCTCAGATCTTCTATTTAAGAGTGGGCCCTGGGCAGCAACCTTGTAATTTAACACCTGGCTGCAGCTGCAGATCTTAATCATGCCTTCCACCCCTGACCCCACAGTGAGTACCCTTCCCCACTTCAGCTTCTTTTTATGTGTTATTTTTCTGTAGTAGAATGTGAGCTCAATTGGGGCACAAACTGTCTTTTTCCTTTCTTTTTCTTTCCAGTGCTTAGCACAGTGCCTGGCACGTAGGAAAAACTTTATAAATGTTTATTGACTGACTGACATATAAATTGAAGTCTAGTTATTCAGCTGCTTATCATGGTAACACATTTAGGTGTTAACAGTGAAGCAGTGAACACTCATTCATGACAGAAATGGATAACACTGGCCACTTTCTCAATATTTCTTTCCAGTTCTCCACAGAGTTATTTGGGATCTAGCTTCTTAAAATTTGTTATTCTGTCATTGGTGGAATTCATGTAGTCTCTTTCTGTAGCCAGGGTATATTCTTGGATGGACACTTGGGCTGAAGACTTCAGTGAAGGGCTTAGTTAGTACATCTTTAGGATTGGCTACTTTTCCTGATCACAGCCCTACATTCTTCTTTCTGTGTGGCTCCTAGTAGCGTTGTCTCACGCATATAACAGCTTGGTGTATTTCGGGAAAGACTCATCTCTCGATCAATCATATGGTCTCCATCTTTTGGTGGGAGCTGAAACAAAATCAAGCAAACTTGTCCAGCCATTTCACTGAGAGGAAGGGTCAAAGCAGCTCTCCTCAGTAGCTGTTGGGAAAAAAAATCCTCTCTTCCTCTCATATGCGCAGCAAGGGTATAGGGGAATATTGGCACCCTGGTCAGCCAGCATGCTCTAAAGAACTACCAGTTACAATTACATTTTAAATAAAATCTAGTAGTTCTTCATTGTTCTCCCTTGTCTTTTCCACCATTTTCAAATGCACTGTTAATTCCTCTAAGTTATCCATTTCTGTTAATAGGTAATTGATTTGTGGAGGCTTTGTTTAATATCTTTTCTGGTAACATCTTAGAAATGTCATCCTAAACCCACCTAATATGTGTTTTTGTAACAGTGCTTCTGTTAAATAGACCAGTTGAAAAGCTTTGCATCACCTCCTCTGTAATGAGGTGGTTTTTTTTTTTTTTATTACTTCTCGATTTGCACATCAAATGACCTCCCTCCCTCAGCTCTCCTGCTCTCATTCTTACAGAGTATACACTAAGCATAGCATAAATCTTTCCCAGGCCCCATTCCTTTAGAACAGGTCCTGGCAATCTAGGCCTCTGAATTGATTTCAGAGCCATTTCAGGAAACATGAATTTAAATTAACATTTTAACCTTCTGTCTAGCATGTTGCTAACATGTTGCTTTGGTTGCTGAGACTTCCTCTTGAACATTTTCATTGCCATGTGTTTGTTCATGTAATTTCTCATATATAAAGACCTTTTCAGGAGCACACCTGACAAATAGAAGAGTAAGCAATACATGTGTACTCTGAAAACTCCAGCTCTTTACTGTTCTTACAGTGGGAATCACTTTGAAAATCTAGTTCTAGCCTGAAGCTGTGTCATAGATGAATGTGATGCCAATTATTGCATCCTAAAATTGGAAAATGTTAAAATGAGACTACCCCCACTCCCAATGTTTCTTGGATATCTACATCCTTACCTCATAACTTTACACACACATTTTTGGTTTATTGTTGTAAAGGCCCACATAGCATAACATTTTATGCCACACCAATTTTGAACATTTTCGTAATGAAGGCAAATATTGCCATGAAAAATTTCACAAAACTGTTTGAGGGCAACACAGAAGACTTGAGGTCCTGGACTCCGCAGTCCTGGAGCTCTGTTGGCTTAGTTGAAAATTTCCCTTGTAATTAAAATGCCCTTGATTTCTCTTTATAGCTGTTCATCAAGTGGGGAGCATGTATAATGAGATATACTTATGTAATAGGTGCTACACTTACATATGAGGACAGCATTCTGTCAGAAAAAAAGAACCTTAATCTTTCATATTTGGGTCTTGTTTAGCATTAGTATCCAAAAGCTTTCTTAGATTTTTGGCTTTTTTCACTTCTAAATTCTCTGGTGCATTTTTCTTCTTTTTTGAAAAGGTAGATAGACTCACATGTTGACTAGTGCTAGTAGTTTATATCACACAAATATTTCTTTCTCCTGAATTCCCATTTTGAATAGTTTTATTGACTTAGTACAGCCACACTATAACTTCTCAGTGAGACTAATATTATGACACATTCTCACAGTTTACATATTTTCATCAAAATCAGTAATTTTAGTATGTTAATTTCATTTCCACTTGAGTATGTGACCTTTGAGAGAAATGATTATTAATAACCAATGTTTCAGGGAGATCCAGAGTTCTCCTCTTTTTCTAAAGTCCTGCTTTAAAAAAAAAAAATCAGCCACTTGAAAGACATTGCTGGTAATGAGATTGGACTAACTTTCCTGTTCAGACTCCACTCAAGTGGAGTAGCCATTTTGTTCTGCTCGGCCTCAGTGGGGCATACATTCTTTGAATAGATTGCCCCAGAGCTGGTGGTGGTCTGGGTATAGAAATAAGTCTGTCTGTCCCACTCTCAGCCCCTCATTGAACACCTAGTCTTCAAATCTACTTAGCATGAATACTAGTTATATCAAATTGTGATTTTTCTGTGATGAATCTCTCACTATTAGCAATGTGAGATTATAATTAATACTTGTTATCTAGGGATATATGACCCTTGAGAGCTGAATCCACCTGAAGCTCTGATTTATTGGAACTTGCTATTTAAGACCTTGTGGGACTGCAGCTGATATTATTTTGAGTCTCACTCCAGGTATGATCATCACGTCATGCCACTGAGCCAAAGATCCATGATTCCAACAACCCTATGCGGTTTTACATCCATGAGTTACAGCTGGAATTCCCATGGGAAAAGGTTGGGAGAATGATTGTTGGCATTCTCCTGATTTTATTTCTCCACTGTGACCTTTCCTCTAGAATGGAAAATATCCCACCTGGCTGACTTTGAGCCTGGATCAATGCAGTTGGCTATCTATATAACTTTTGCCTGGAATTGACATCGAGATAATGGAAAGTTTTCCCTTATGTTAACATGTCAGATGATCAGTATGAACACAATCTTAAATCTTTACTTTATAGGCTAATACTGGAGCATATATGAGTTAGTATAATAAGATACAGGTTTAAGATTTGAGCTATTTGGCCTGGAATTGTAGTCCTTCCTATATTTCAAACAACTAAGTATTTAGCCTTGGCATCTGTTGCTAGTTATATATTCCAATGTAAGTTAAGGTCCTTTAATTTCTCACATTGATATGGGGATAATTAGGCAAATGATGCAAAGATTTGTGAAACCAGGATTTGATTCTGTTATTTAGTGAATATCATAACTGTTTCAGTTCTGTGTGAAGGAAAGGAATATCAGTACAATTAGTTATCTTAGAAGAAGAATAGCTTGTGGTCTATCTTGTAAATGCCTTAAAGAGACATCCACTTTTGTTCAGGGTTATTCATTTGAACATGGCTAGAAGCTGAAAATGTTTTATTATGAATAACTTACTTGATATGCACTGTTTTAAAATTGGTTATTCAATGTATTTATATACCTCATCTCAGAACTTTTTGTTACAACTGAAGTTAATCTGACAACTTTTAAATGAATACATTTTTTTATGAGAGTCCATCTTATAAAAAGTGTTCTGTTATTAATTTCTTAGCAGAATTTCATCCTCCTAATGGGGGAATGAATAATGTCAAGTATAAAAATTGGGTTCTAATTTTGTATTCGTATCTGAGTTTCCTGTGTATGTTAACGTGACAATTGGCCAACCTAAAAATGTAAATTCTGTGGTCTAAAAGATTCCAAACTTGATTTTCTAATAACAGAGACATTAGGTTTGAGTTAATTTTCATTATCTGACCTGGTTTTTGGCAAAGTAAAATTTAAATTATGTTAAGGCCAGTTTTGTAAGAAATTTTTAGCAGAAAAGAGAATTTCTACAAGTGACCTGAACCAGAGAAGAACTGCCATGATTGTCTTTGGGTATAGGAGAGAGATAGCCAAATGACCATCCTTTTATTAATAATGTGCTGGTCTTATTATAAAATGATTAAATTAACCAGAAACTATGTCACTGTGTCTCTCAAACCTTTGTTTTTGGCTAGGCAGTGGGGTTAAGTGACTTGCCCAGTATCACAAAGCTAGTAAGTGTCAAGTGTCTGAGGCTGGATTTGAACTCAGGTCCTCCTGACTCTAGAGCCGGTGCTCTATCCACTACTCCACCTAGCTGCCCCTCAAACCTTTTTAATCATCACACTTTTATGCATTAGCTTTTTATGGTTTATACCAATTATTTGACTTTTAAAGTGGGTCACGTTACTGAAAATGTGAGCCAGGGAATGGAGTACTTAGTGTTCATTCTCCAGCATGAAATGGAGATATGTTTTGAACTCACTTCCAGGTGCATATATAAATATATGTGAATAAAGGGAGGTCATGTAGAGCAGCAGAAAGAGAATTTGGTTTCAAATCCTAGATCTGTCAGTTATTACCAATATGACCTTAGGTAAGTTACTTTACTTCTCTGAACCCCAGTTTTCTCATCTGTAAAACAAGATTATACTACATGACCCTTAATTTAAGAGTCATTTTCCAGCTCTAAATCTATGATCTTTTGACCTATTAGAAGTAGTATGCCAGATAACTTCTGCCATTCCTAAGCAGTATACATGCATGTGCATGGTGTTAAATAGAAAAAGACTCATTCTTTTCTTTTAAGAACCTTAAAATATTAGGCCTAAAAAAATGGCAAGTACTCAAATAAAAAAGAAGGCTTTTAATGGAACTGATATTTCATTAGTGCCATTCCCTCCCCCCACTAGAAATTAATTACAAGAAGGTTGGTAATGGGGAGAGGGCAGAGGGTCAAGCTCACATTGATTAATGACATTTCCTTTCCTATGCATCAGTGTCTTCCCATTTAAAATCTAGTGCCATGCAAAAATTTTCTTGTGACAGCACAGAAGCTCTTCCATTTTTATACATACCTTGATAAAAGATAATAATTCATTTACTGTTATTTACTGCTAATTAAAAGATAAGGTATATGTAGTCACCAAGAAAAAAATGTACTTAGCAATTCTCAACAGTACTGTACAATCCAAGGCATTTCCAAAGGACTCATGATGATGAAGAATGCTATCCACCTCCAAAGACAGAACTGATGAAGTCTGAATCCAGATTAAAGCATACTTTTTAAACTTTATTTTTCTTTGGTTTTTTTGGAGGGGGGGTCTGTGTTCTCTTTTGCAATATGACTAATGTGGAAATATGACTGCACATGAATAACCTATATGAAATTTTTACCTTCTGAAGGAGAGGGGAGGAGAGGGAGGGAATTTGGAACTCAAAAATTATAAAAAATTGAGAAAAATCAAAGAAAAAAATAATAAAAAGACAAAGGAAAAATGTGGAAGGGGAGTTTAATCATCAAGAAGGACTTAACCTCTACTCAAATAAATAATGAAGCAGAAACAAGAAATCTTTTCACTGTTGTTGAAATGACTTTTCTTTATAAATTATTTCAGCTTCCAGTTTATTTTTTAAATTGTTGCCTTCTTTCTGTGACATTTTTTCAGTCATGTATTCTCAGTGTAAAGTAAAGAGGAAGCTGGGTGGTACAGTGGATAGAGATATGGGCCTGGTATTAGGAAAACCTGAGGTCATATCCAACCTCTGACACTTTCTAGTTGTATGACCCTGCAAAAGTCACTTCACCTCTTTCTGCCCCAGTTTCTTCATCTGTAAAGTAAAAATCATTATAGCACTTACTTCCCAGGGTTTCTGTGAGGATCAAATGAGATATGTATGAAGCATTTTGCAAACCTTAAAGTACTATAAAAATACTAACTTATTATAGGTAGTAAATCAAATGGCATACAAATTTTTTGTACTTATTTTCTGGAAATAAATATTTTAACCATTGTAGTTACTCTCAAGACATTTGTATCTCTAAGAGTCCCTTTTGGCTACATCCTTCTGATATCCTATACTTCATATATTTCTTATGGGCTAGAAATGAGGAGGGGGATTTTCCTGCCAAATCTTATTCCCCTTATGGTGTTTGGAGATGAGTGATGACTAAACACAAAAGTATAATGTAAGCAAAGTCATCTCTCCTAAGTCTCCCTTACTTTCTTCCCCATCTCCCAGTGCCCTTTTGGCATTCCCTTAGCCACATTCATTATCCCTTTCCCATGCACTGACTGCTTCCAGAGCACCCTCATTGCTTTCAATATCTCATGGACCAGATCTCCTTAGCACCATATTTTAGAAAAAGACCCTTGTGTCCTTTGACATCCATTAGCATCTGTGCTGGTATGGTTCCTGTTCTCTAACTGTAGAAAGCAGCCAATACCGATGCACTTGTGCAAACGGTACACCAAATCACAAAGGAAGTGCATGCCATTCCCTGAGGTTCCACAATAATGTGATAGAAAACAGAGAAAAGGGGAAAACCGACAAAAAAATCAAGAAGAAAAACTGCTTTGTGGTATCGGAGGCCTGACTCCTAGTTCAAATCCTAGTGCTGTTATAGGCCCAATATAAGACCTTGGGCAACCAACTCATTTCATTTCCTTGTTTGAGAAACTAATACAAGGAAGTTACAGCTTAATGTTTATCCAGCAAGTAGAGCATCTTATTAAGTAGCAGAAAAGAGAGAAAATGCTTTGTAAAGTTTAGTAATGACCAGGGAGGCAGATATGGGGTTGTGGAAAGCCCTGGATTTGGAGTGAAAGGACAGCCTTGGCTTGAATTTTGCTCTGCTGCCACTTACTTCTCTGTGACTCTGGGCAAGTCACTTTATCTTGCTGGGTCTGGGTTCCCTCATCTATAAAATGAGAGGGTTAGAAGGTGTGGTCTCCAAGATCCCTTTCAGCTCTGTTGGAGGGACAATTAAATATTACCTTCTTGCCCGATGGCAAACAACCAAAATTAGTTGAATCTAACTGCTTGTATAAATTCACCAAGTAATCATTGCACCTGCCTCTCTGGGAGTACAGTGACAGTGATTTGCCTTGCCAACAATTTATTTTTCTTTTCTTTTCTCTCTTAATTTTTTTTTGAGTCTGGATCTTCTGATCTCAACCATGCTAGAAGTACAGCAGTCCCTCACAGACTCAATCCCTTTGCCTACTGGCATGGGAGCTTCAATTTTCTGTATTTCTGCCTGGTCTAAATTAGCCCTCCTTAGGAATCTTAGTGATTCCCCACTCTTGGGGCTCACTAAATTGGTGCTAGGATTCAGAATTCTGATCTCAAGTGATCCACCAGCCTTACCCTCCCCAGTAGCAGGAATTACAGACATGTGCTATCTCCCAGTCTTTGCTAACAATTTCTAAGCCTAGATTATCACTGTCTTTCATGAAGAAAAGTACTTTTAGACTTCCTTAATTCACTATTGCATTTCTGTTGTTTAAAAAAAAAAGGTGGGGAAGGGGAGAAAGGTCTTAGAACCTTAGTCTAATCAAGAAGGCATATAAAAAATCTTTATAACATCTTAACCAAGGTGCAGTTGGACGTTATTATCACTTCCTATTCAGAGTCTGTCCAGTCAGAGGTGTTAAGAACTACAACTCAGAAGAATTTCCTTTTATTCAAAGGTATAATATAAAGGACTGTGACCCAAACTTGTGATATATAACTATGAGTCTAGCACCTTTGTTTATTACTTTTCTAGAACATAGAAACTCCTTTTGTTTAAATAATTCGTTTAGGTCTGGACTATGTTTTCTTAAGTAGCCCAGACACCCTGGCAATAGCTGTTATAGTGTAAAGAGGGCTATTTTTAAATTCAGAAGCCCTGGTGGTTTAGATCCTGACTTTGCCACTTCCTACCTTTGTGACCTCAGGAAAGTCCCTTAACATTCTTGACCTCAGTTTCTTCATATGTAAAATAAAGGGGGTTCAATTAGATTAGATGACCTCTAAAATGTCTTCCATTTCTAAATCTATAATTCTATTATCATTTGGGCCTGGAAATAAGAAATTGCGTGTCAGATGTATGGGTAGGGGAATAGTTCATCACCAAACAAGAGATAGAGTTTCACAGAAGGTAAAATGGACAATTTTGATTACCTAAAATGAAAAAAAAAATGTGCATAAGCAAAATCAATTCAGAAAAAATTAGAAGAGAAGCAGGAAATTAGGAAATAAAGCTTTCCAACAAGCTTCTGAATAAAGGTCTCATTTCTAAGACATATGAGGAACTGATTGAACTTTATAAGAGCTTTTCCCCTAATTGATAAATGGTCAAGGGATATAATAGACAATTTTCAATAAAAGACGTTCAAACTATCAGTATCCATGTTGGGGAAAGGCTTAAATGCAGTATATAGTATATGCATGTGATCGAATACTTTTGTGCTGTGAGAAATGATGAAGGGGATGGTTTCAGAGAAACATAGGAAGACATGTATGAACTAATGTGGAGTGAAATGAGCAGAACCAGCAAAATAATTTATACAGTAACAACAACATTATAAATAAAAACTACTGTGAGGTTTAGATACACTGATCAAAATAATGACCAGCCATGTTTCCAGAAGACTTGAGTTGAGAAAAGATGATTAATACTTTCAGATCCCTAGAATGTCTTTTAGTAAAATACTGTAATAGTCTAAGGGGAGGCTAGGATCCAGAAAGTGAACACCTCTCAGTAATTACTGCAACATAATCCTCCTATTTTGTTGTGATTTTTGAAAAGACCCAAATTCAACAGCCTGTTTTTGATTAACATAGTATGAATTAGTGGTGTTATATGGACACCAAAAAAGCTAATGCTACCTTGGGCTATATTGAATTACATGCTTTCCAGAAATAAAGACTGTATTCACTGTCTTCTACCCTTATAAGATGTCATCTGGAACACTGTATTCAGTTCTAGATACCATTTTTTAGGAAAGACATTGATAAACTAGAGAGCATCCGGAGGCAAGCAATCAGGACAATGAAAGACCCCAAGTTCACCTCATATGAGGATCATTTTCAGACAACAGGAATTTTTCAGCTGGAGAAGAGAAGATGAGGGAAGGGAAAAACAGCTATCAGTGAAAGTTTCAAGGAGACAAATGTTGGCTTGATATCTGGAAAAACATCCTAATATTATCTAAAAGTAGAATGAAAGTCTTTGGAAGGTGGTAGGTTCTCTATCACTGAATGTCTTCAAGTAAATTGTTATCTAAGTGAGCTTTATCACTTTCTTTTCTAAGGGTATTCTCTTTCTAATTCTTTCTTCTGGAGCTTTGATTTAATTTTTCTCTCTTGATTCATTTCACGTAATCCTTGTAGAACATCAATTTTTTTTTAATCTTTCAGTCACTGCTTGCACTTGTTACGGAGTTACTTACTCTTTCTTTTGGGAGAATATATAAATCTGTAAGTGTTGATATTGGTTGATGTTTTCTTTATCTGTCAGGAAGTTTAGTTCCCAACCTGTAGCTTTGTGGTAGGGCCAGGCTCTTCCCCCTGCTGTGTTTTTCAGGAAGGTAGTTGGCCTTTCTCAGTCTCACCCAGGAACCCCTAGATTCTAACACTAATCTTCACTTCTGGGATTAGCCTCCCTGGATCTGAGGTTCCAAGTGTTGGATATTCAGAGTCCTCTGTGGCATCTCTGGATAGAGTGCTAGTGTCTCAGAGCCCCTGAACACCCTGGGATATACTGATTTTAGTACTGCCAAGGTGCTCTGGTCACTGCTGCTCTCCAAGGCTTAAAAGGTCCACACCATGAGGCTTCCTGACCTCCTTGAGTCTTTCTCAGAAGGCCCTACACTTTTCTACTTCCAGATATGGAGGCTTGAATGCTATATATGTCTGGGCTATTTCTGATTAACTCTAAGCAGTTCCTAGCTTGTTTGCTTCTGCTTGTGCTAATAGCCCTTGCCAGGTTCTTACTACTTAGGGACTTCTAGTTGATTTTTTGTGCAGTTCTGGAGTAGAAGTCACTTCCTGAAGTTTCTTATTGGGTTTCTTGATCAATCTCATGCAAATCTCAGGTTTTTTTCTGGAGAAGATACATGGGATCTGAGTGATCTGCTTTTCTTTTTAGGCATTCATCTCAGACAGAAATCCTATATTCACCTCTAAAAATTCCAATTCCTTTTTTTTGAGGTTTTGGAGTTGAAGATGTTTGTAGAAAGCAAGTGTTTGACCATGAGAGAAGTTGTTATTTTACTATTATATTAATAACCAATTATTTATTAGGAACCAAGCTTTCCATTTCCTCATTTAGGACCCAACCCTTTTGAAGGTAGGTCATTCACTCTCTGAAGGACTTGACTAATTGATGAGATTACACCTAACCCTCAGGGAACATGTTCCTCAATCTTGGGCTGGACCCTACCCAACCAGGATGGGGGGTGGGGGGGTATATAAACAGAATCCAGTCTGGGAAAATTCTTGCCCCAAGGAGAACAGCTTTGTCCTTGTACCCCTCCATTAGAATTAAGGGTGACCCAGCTCCTGAAGGAGAAAACCAACCAGAGTGGTCTATATGGAGATGGATTCCCCTGTTCAGACTTCTTAAGGTAGCTAAGTCTCATGTTCAAGTCATGTTCTTAGCAGGAGGAACTAAAGACTCCTAGCCCACCTCCTTATTAAATGTCCACCAATAAGGGTTGATTTTCACCGTCAGGGGCACCTCCTTTTCCGAGAGTATATTAAGGCTTTCAGTCTCTCCATGGTTTTGTCTTTGGTTACCAAAAGAAACTACTGGCCATCAATTTATTGATTATTAGCTAACTTGATTAATAAATTGATTATTAATTGCTCAGAAGCTCTGTCTCTCAGGTTTTTCATTGTCATACCATCTTGCTGGTCACATGATTTATCTACATTAATTTTGTTTTTATAAGTATTTTTACTTTATTTAAACAATACCATTCATTTTAATCTCTTTAATCACCTCTGTCCCTTTTTTGGTTAAAAATTCTCCTTTTAGCTAAAGTTGTGAAAGGTACCTCCTTCCATTCCCCTCTAATTACTGTTTATAGAATGATCTTTTATGTTTATGTCTCCATTTGGAGCTTATTGTGGTATAAAATGTAAGATGTTGGCCTAAGTGTAACTTCTGCCAGACTGCTTTCTGGTTTTTTTCTTCCAGAATATTTGGTTGACTAGAGAGTCCATACTATAGTAGTTGATATCCTTGAGTTTATTGAAAATTGCTACCTTTGATTGCTTCTGTGTCTTGTTTATAGTCTGTTTCACATATTGACTTTTATGTTTTTAAGCAATACCAAATGGTTTTAATTATTTTAGCTATAAAGTATAATTTGAGATTTAGAAATGCTTGGCTACTTTCTTTCCTATTTTTCCCTATTATATCCCTTGAGATTCTTGACCTTTTCTTCCTCCATCTAAATTTGGTTATTTTCATTTATTTCTGCAAAGGAACTCCCTTGGTAGTTTGATTGGGATGTCACTAAATGTGTAAAGTAATTTAGGTTAGTGTTATAATTTTTATTATATTGGCATGACCCCATCACAAATAATATCTCCCTAATTTTTGGCTATGTAAATAATTGTAATTTGAGAAATAAAAATAATAAAGTAAGAAAAAAATAAAATTACTTGTTTTCCTTTGTATTTCATTTGTTTATTTGCTAAAGAATGTTTGGTTGTCTCATTCATATAAATCCTGAGTGTTTCTTTATAGCCTGAATCTCATATATTTTACATATTTTGTATTTATTTTGAATGAAATATTTTTTCTCTTCTTGTTGGATTTTGTTAGTAATATACAGAAAGATTTTGTGGGTATATTTTCTTTGCCCCTACCTTACTGATGTCATTATTTTACTTATTTTTATTCACTGAATTGCTAAGATGCTTTGAGTACCACATCATATCATCTACAAATATTGAAAATTTTATGTAGAAAATATTTATTTTATTTATTTTGTTTATTTATTTTATTTAATTTGTTTTGCTTCTGCTCATTTCCTCAGTCTATTTTTTTTCCTAATCGCTATAGCTAGCATATTTACAATTGCATGAAATAATACTGGGAACAGTAAACATTATTGCTTGACCCTTGATCTTATTGGAAAATATTCTATCATTTCTCCATTATAGGTAATGCTAACTCTTAGTTTTGTATAAATACTGTTTACTGTATTAAGGAAAGACCCTTTTATTCCTATTCTTTTTGGAGTTTTTAACCCAAATGAATGTTGTATTTTTTTCCAAAGGCTTTTTCTACATCTATTGATATAATCTTGTGTTGTTATTGGTTTTTTTCACTGATATAGTCTGTTACTCTGTTGGTTCTTCTTGTTTCAATCAGCATCAGTTCCTAAAAATTGTTCCATGTTTCTACAAATAAATGTTTCTTGTGGCACGCTAATATTCCATTGTATTCTTATACCTCAGTTTGTTTAGGCATTCTCCAGTTGATGAACACTCACTGTTTTTCTCATTTTGTTCTGGTACAGATATTTTGGCATGTAAGGGACCATTCTTTTTTTTTCTTTTTTCTTTTTGTCTTTCTTTGGAGGATAGGCCCAGAAGAAAGATTACTCAGTCAGAGGCTGTGAACAGTTTAGTATTTTTTTTTCCTGATATAATTCCAAATTGTTTTCCATAAGGGTTAGATCAAGTCATAACTCCAACAAGTGTACCTCACTTCAGATAGCCTTTCCAACATTGACTGTATTCATCTTTCATCATCTTTGCCAACTTGATCACTCTAAGGTGGAACCTCAAAGCAGTTTTATTTTACATTTCTCTTATTACAGTTAACCTTTTACTTTAAAGCCTCCAGAGAAGAAATTGTAACTTCCATTTTTAATGATTTGATCTTAAATGATCTGGTTCATTTAGCAGAAAAAGCTGCTGTACTAAAAATAGTAATTTAGGGAAAATCAGTTTGGTGTCATCAACTGCAGTGCTAAGAAAAGTTCACCAAAGGCGTTCAGTGTTTTCTTTTTATCTATTTCATTCAGTGTCTTTGTCTTCTCTGATGCCTTATCTTTCTTGACCTATGTGCAATGTGTGACAGTGTTGATCACCCTCTTCTCCTAGACACTGTCCTCTCTGGGTTTTCATGACAGTGGTCTCTCCTGGTTCTTGAGGTCTGGATCGGATCTGGCAGGTTCTTTGCTGACTTGCCAGAGCTATGTTAAAACAGTTCTGAGTATGGGTCTGGCCAAGGACCAGCAGGACAAAGTGCAGAGAAGCTCATAAGCACGCTGGTAGGCAGGATGTGTATTTGGTAGCCACAGCTACACTAAACGATTATTGGTGTGCTACATGATGAGACTTAAGTTTGAATAGTGGCTGTGAAGCCTTGGCTAAGGCACTCAGCTAGCAAAAGGAGGATGATCATAGATCCTTAAAAGCATTCACTATGTCGTAGGTCACAAACTACATGTAGGAATAACAACAGCAACAATGAAATAGTAAAAGTAATAAAATGACAATAATAACAATAACAAATCATTGATGTTTATCTAGCACATTCAAGTGTGAAGAGTAACTCAATACCTCGGGGATTATTTGAATTTTAATGGCTGCCAGTAGCAATGTATGGCTGTGAGAGTTGGACTGTAAAGAAAGCTGAACAGTGCAGAATCGACACTTTGGAATTGTGGTGCTGGAGAAGACTTTTGAGAGTCCCTTGGACAGAAAGGAGATCAAATCGATCAATACTTAAATTAATTTAAGCTATTCACTGAATGGTCAAATACTGAAACTGAAGCTTAAATACTTTGGCCACATAATGAGAAGATGGAAGTCATTGGAAAAGACCCTGATGTTGGGAATAATTGAAGCCAAAAGGAGAAGGGAATAGCAGAAGATGAGACAGATAACTAGTATCATGGAAATGCCAAACATGAACTTGGACAGACTTTCAAGAGATAGTGGAGGATTGGAGAGCCTGGCATGATCCATGGGATCATGCAGAGTTGGACATGACTGAATGATTGAACAACAGTCCACGACCTGCTTAAAGTAGGTGCAAAAAGGAAAAACCAGAACGGAAGCGTTATTTCTGATGAATGGAGAGGCAAAAATTTTAGTCATTGATATTTTTAACAGAAAACTGAGATGCAATCCAACTTCCTATTCTTTGTACTATCTTTAAGAGTACTTAAAATCTAGAAAGACTTATATGAATTGATGCAAAGTGAAGTGAGCAGAGCTAGGAGAACATTGTAC
The DNA here is from genome assembly GCF_900497805.2 of Vombatus ursinus. NCBI lineage: Eukaryota > Metazoa > Chordata > Mammalia > Diprotodontia > Vombatidae > Vombatus > Vombatus ursinus. Next base: position 354,168 of record NW_020954554.1, on the reverse strand, counting down.
ATAGTAATAACAATATTGTGAAAATTAATTATGAAAAATTTGGCTATTCTGATCAAGACAATCCATGACAATTCCAAAGGACCCATTATGAAAAATGCTGTCCACCTCCAGAGAGAACTGATGAACTCTGAGTCCAAATTGAAGGTGATTTTTTCACTTTCTTGATGTTTCTTGATTTTTCTTTTCTTTTCGCAACATAGCTCATTTGTAAATATGTTTCGCATGATTTCACATACATAATTGCCATCATTTTGCTTGCCTTGTCAGTGGGTGGGAAAGGTGCAAAGGGGCAGGAGAGAATTTGAACTCAACATTTTAAAAAATGACTACTAAAAATAAATAGAAAAAATGTAAATGAATGTTTAAAGATACAATCTTATTAGTAATAGCCTTGAGAAATATATGAATACATCCAGAATTCATGATTTTGCCTTTGCCGCACCAACACAGAACAAAACTTTACCTTATCTCAGCCTTAGAAGGGCACTCTGGAAGAGTTGCCTGAATCTGAGCGGTTAACTGATTTGCATAAGTCACACAGTGTCAGAGGCAAGATTTGAACCCAGATATCCCTTACTGTAAGTCCACTACTGGGCCACCCTGACAAATAGTACTAAGACTAATTAGAGAAAGGAAGCCTGTTCTAGATGGATAATGGGGCCAGGCCTGGACTCAGAAAGCCCAGGGTTTAAGTTCTGACTCTGATAAGGTCACTTCAGCTCTCATTTCCTCAGGTGGCTCTCTAAAACTAAGCTGATCTTGTCTGGAGCTAAGTGGCTTGGCAGATAGAGTACTGGGCCTGGAGTCAGAAAGAGCTGAATTCAAATCCAGCCACATACACTCACTAGCTGTGTGACCCTGGGCAAGTCACTTAACTCTCTTTGACTCAGTTTTCTCATCTTAAAAAGAGCTGTCAAAAGAAATGGCAAACCACTCTAATATCTTTGCAAGGAAAACCCCTTGGCGTCACAAAGAGTTAAACCCAACTAAATCAACAAAACAACAACACAGACAAGATAACTATCTCTGTCAGCAGAAGGAGTTTTCATACATGGAGTTCCTCATGCTGATGAAATCACAGGTTGAGACAAAAAACAGCATTAACTAGAGTGATATTAAAATACAGATATTGTAAGCAATAAGTATATGGAACAGCCCAGTATGAATCAATTTGACAACGTCTTTACAAATTCTAAAGGAATTGTCTAATTTTCTTCAGCATGTCATATCTTAGGGCAAACAGTAAGGTGAGTGTGTTGTGACAGAAATGCTTTTTGACTTTTTATCAGTTCATGCAATGCCATATCTCAAGTGAGATAGTAGCAATATTATGAAAGTGGCATGTGACACCTTTTTCAGGTTCTGGACAGGCCTTCATACTAGAATAGGCTGCCTGTAGTATTGTGGCTAGCCAGCCAGTCATTCATCCATTCCCCAAATATTTTTTGAGCGTTTCCTAGATGTGAAACTCTATTCTGGGTACTGTACAAATATTCTTGCCAGCTAAATGATTCCTTGGGATGCCATTTCTCATTGGTCTCCCACAGAGTATATCTACATAGAGTTTCTGGCATATATGTTGGCATTTGAATGCTTTGGGACAGAACTTAACAGGAAATCACACTTGAGCATTGATACTCTCGATATAATAGAAACCATGAATAAATTTCTGTATTGCAGGTTTTCTGTGCCTTTCTCTTTTGCTAACACTCTCAGTAGGAGGATAGCAATCAGTAAGTTTGAAAATTATTGCCTGAATATTCTACGTAATAGTAAAATAATGCTCTTGTGAGGAGGCATTTTCTTCAGTTCTTCATGGGGCAGTTAGAGTTTGTTGGCAAAGATAAATTGATTTTGTTGTCTGATTTTACATACTCCGTCATTCTTCTTTAATAAAGTGACACCTGAATAACTCCACCCCACCCTTCATATGGTTCTATTATTCTTTTGAAAACAAATGTCCCATTTTCCCACATTAGTAAAAATCATTTGAAAATGTGTCTTTGTAATTTGCTTCACTTTTTTTTCTTTCTAGGCTGTGGAGACAATAGACTGGTATGTTATTAGTGGGTCTAATGGAGACTAAGTTTAATCATTTCCTAATGCATTTCATTATTAGGCCAATAGTGGATTTTGCTATTAGCCATTCTAGGTGGTTGTATCATCTGGCATTAATTAAAGTAAACAGGTTTTAAGGGTAGCCAGGGTCTCATCTGTTTGTCTGAGTCATTTCTTGATTTAGTATCTCAGGTATGTTTTTTTTAAATGAAATGGGTTTGTCTTTTTTTTCAGACACAATTATTGTAACTCATTCTTAGTCACTGAGTTCCAAGCATCACTTCTGAAATTATTGGACTTTGTTTCCTCATAAGAAATTGTAACATTTTGAGGTTCTACCTGCTATGCGAGATGTTATTATGCAGTCAGAATCAGCCATAAATAAAATTGAGGGATTGTTTAAATCCTGATAAATTAAGCCCATAAATGAAGCAAAACAAACTTTTCTAGAAAGAAATTATTTAACTAACATAGTATGTAGTACTGACAGAGTTCTTTCTCACCTCTGTAGGGTACCATCAGTGTTTATATAATTTTTCCAAATGCAACAGAGAACAAAATCTGACAGCCTGGTTCCAAGCAAGTTTTTGGCATAGTGATGAGTTTATATGCATATGCATATTTTATCATAACTTTTTCTCAGTAGCAATCGTGGTACAAACACTGGAAGAGTTTACTCCTATGAGCCATTATAATATATTCAAAGCTATTATGTGAAAAGTCCATATAATAACTATAGTATGAAGAATATGTCTACTGTGAAAGCAATTTGATTGTATGCTATTCAGAGGTTCTAAAGAAAAGATTCTCCTGCAGCTGATCATGAATTTTCCAGTTATGCTCATACACTTATTGAAGGTAGTTCAAATTTCTAAATTTGTATCACATTTCCATGGAATTTTATATTTGAAGAGGTTTGAATTGGGGGAAGATGAAAGGAGGGGCCACCTGTCAAAAATGAGACTACTAAACCTTCACTTGTTCAGTGTAATCCCTGAACGCAGCTTTTCAAACATAGTAGATAGCTAGGAAACTAAAAACAGGACTTTAAGTTGTAAGTTACTCAGCTATTCCAAGGGAAGAACGAGCGGCAAGGAGTAAGAGAAGAGGAAGAAGAAGAAGGGGCTGCTGCTTTGTGTTGGGAGCATTGCATACAGCCAGGAGAATGATTAGGCAATCAGAAATCTTCCTCTGGCTTCCAAGCAGCTATTTGACCTCTTCATTGGCCCTGGACTGCATTTAACGTCCCTGTAGTCAGAGAAGCATGCTCCTTATCTTTTTTAATGGTAAAATATAGTCAAGGAAAACAGGGAAATTGGCATTAAGATTTAGAAAGGGAATGACTATTCTGTTCATGCAGCAAGTGCGGTCTGCTAAGTAAGAACGGACTGCTGGTGTCCAGGGGTGTGCCTCCTTTGACTCTCCTTAGGTATGATTGGGATGGTAATTTTTCATTCTTGTATGTGGTGAATTCCAGGTTCTATCTATATTCAGCTTTTCTGCATTTTAACTTGTTTCCTAATATTCCTTTTAAAAAACAATACCTAACTAAATTAGATGCCAAGACCAGGGAAAAGGTAGAAAAACTAATTTAGTGGACACATTTAAAAAATCCTCATGGTTATCTTTAAAGTAATTTCATACACTTCCCTAGTTGCAGTAGAATATAAGCTCTTTGAGAGCAAGTAATGATTTTTGTCTTATATTTGTATCTCTAGCAGCAAGCAAAGTCCCTTGTTTCTTTATCACACATTGGCTTGCAGAACTTCCAGAACACCAAGAGATGGCAGCAAAGACCTGTAAACAAAAAGCAGAATTTTATTTGCAAGAATAATTATCCCCAAGCACCAATTAAGTGTCTGAAGGCCGAGCTGTCACTTCTAAACCTAGCAACCCTCAATGAATCTTTAAAGCTTTTAAAAACATTTTTTCCAGACAAAAATTCAGACAAAAAAGAATATGTTCTTTAAGGTCGGCCTCGGAGGCCTCTCAGTCTTAGTTGTATAATTTTGATGTCATCCTTTTTTGCTTTTATTTAAAGTTTTACAAGAGCGAGATCATAGAATTCTAGAGCGACAGCAAGAAGGGACATCTAGTTCATCACCTTGTTGTGTGTGTGTCCTGGAACCCTTTGGCTGCTGAAACCTGTAGATAGAGACTTCTTCTCACAATCATATTTTTAAATACATAGGATTACCAAGGAAAACACATCTAGTAAAATACAGTTCTAAAAATGTTTTGTTTTTTTTTAGAAAAACGAGTTTGCTATCCTCTAGTTATAAACCCTTCATTTAGTCAAACCTGCTTGTTTTACAGATGAGCAAACTGAGCCAGCCCCAGGGGGAAGAAGTGACTTAGCTCAGATCACACAGATCCTAAGTAGTGGTGTCAAGATTGTGTCCTCAACGGTGGAATGTTACCCCCCCCACCATTGCAAGGTGCCTCACCCCAGGATGGGCTAAATCAGGAGTCTTGTGGTCATGTGACTTAACTTTTTCTTCATGTTAATAACTAACTTTGCATTTGGGTAGAGGTTCGCATTAATTCCGGGATATCTGACTTCAGGCACGAAACTATTACTGATATTTTTAATATACTCAAAGATGGACTCTTTGGAATAAAAATTAGTAAAAAATTAATCCCCATTAAACATTTTTAATTTTCATCTCCAGCTTATTGTGCTTAGCAAATCCCAGTTGAGATATGTTTGCCAGGCAGCAATCACCCCAGACACCCTGGTAGATTTCAATTCAATTCTGAGCAGCCAAGTTAGTGTAGAAAAGAGTAGATTTGGAAGCTAAGAAGCTGAGTATAAACTCTGGCTCTGCCTCCTACTTGCTGTGTGACCTTCCCATCTCTACTCCTCTGTAAAATGCTTTTTGAGGCTTTTTTCAACATTCTAGGGGTCCTTCAGTAAAGAAATTTGATTACTATCATTTCTGGTATTCAGGAGCAGATTCAGGCCAAGATTTTGGCCTGGGCTTAGAATTGCAGAATCTCATCAGTTAGAAAAACCTCAGAGTCGAATAAAATTAAGGGGTGAGAGAGGATTATACTGGGAGAAGGAGAAAGGGAGTGGTAGAATGGGGTAAATTATCTCACATGAAATGGACAAGAAAAGGCTTTTACAGTGGAAGGGAAGTGGGGGAAGGTGAGAGGGAATGAGTGAATCTTATTCTCATTGGATTTGGCTTAAGGCGGGAATAACATACACACTCAATTGGGTATGGAAATCTGTCTTACCCTACAGGAAAATGGAGGGGGAAAGGGGACAAGACAGCAGAGGGATGATAGAGGGGAGAGCAGATTGGGGGAGGAGGTAATCAGAAGCAAACACTTTTGAGGAGGGACAGGGTCAAAAGAGAGAAAAGAATAAATGGGAGGTGGGATAGGATGAAGGGAAGTGTACTTAGTTTTTCACAACATGACTACTGTGGAAGTGTTTTGCATGACTACACATGTATAACCTGTATCAAGTTGCTTGCCTTCTTAGTGAGGGTGGGTGGGGAGAGAGGAAGGGAGAAAATTTGTAACCCAAAGTTTAAAAAACAGAAGTTAAAAAAATTGTTTTCACATGTAACTGGGAAATAAGAAATACAGGAAATGGGGTATAGAAATCTGTCCTACCCTACAGGAAAATAGAAGAGGAAGGGGATAAGAGAAGGGGGGAAGGATAGAAGGGGGAGGACAGATTAGGGGAAGAGTTATACAGAATGCATGGCATCTTGAGGTGGGGGGGAGGATGAGATGGGGAGAAAATTTGGAACTCAAAATCTTGTGGAAGTGAATGTTGAAAACTTAAAAAAAAAATAAAGAAAATTTTTACAAAAAAAAAAAAGAAAATACCTCAGCGTCTAACCTGTATCTGCCCGAGAATCCCCTCTACCATATCCCCAGAACTGAAGACCTCTAGCAGAGGAGAATGTGGTACTTTCTGAAACAGCCCAGGCCACTTTGGAGCAGCTCAAATTATTAGGGAGTTTCTCCTTACATTAAGCCAAAATTGACTTCTCTACCATTTCTCCTCCTTCTGCTCTTTAGGAAGGGTCCTTTTGAGTCAGTTGTTTGAAACTCAGAATGCTGTCTCATCCTCATTCACGCTCCTATTGTAGTTCATTTGCCCACTTTTCTTTCCTTAAAATCTAGGCTGCTAGATGGAAGCTAGAACAGAAAAGAAGGAAAGCTCAAATCACACTCTCCCCCCTACCTCAACTTCTTGCCAACAACAGCATTAGCACATGCTCACCCTGCACAGACCTTTGTATTGCATGCCATAGGGAGATATAAGTGAAATAAAATGCACAGTCTCTGCCCTTGAGAAACTTTGAATCTAATTGGGATGGCAAAATATACACTCATGAAAATGATTGAAAAAACCACACAGAAGCAGCCAGGACAGCTTATCACAGCACAAACTGAGTGCTCTGAAGATGCAGATTGAAGGCAAATCAGAATCATCATGTATGTGGCACTGAAAATGAGAGTGAGAGGTCAAAGCTGTAGTATAAACTTGGGATGACAGGTGATAGGTAGATAAAACGTTGAGAGGGGGATGAGAAAAGACTGAATTTCAGGTGATGGCCAAAGCTAAAAGATGGGGGTTAGAAGGGAAACTAGTGGAGACTGATTCAGTGTAAGGCTGAGAAATGAACAAAGCTGTAGCATCACAGAAGCAGTGGATGGAAAGAATTTCAAGTAGTTCATTAACAGTGCCCAGTGCAAGGAAGAGGGACGATCAGAATTGGACAGAAGCCGAGGCATTTGACCAAGAGGAAGCAACTAACAGAGAGAGTTGGAGCAGTTTCAGTTGTAGGAAGATTGTGTGTGTCTTAGTTTCATTCTGTAGATCTTGGAACTAATGGATCAAATGAATTTTTAATCTTCTGTGTATTTTATTTATCCAAGGTCAGGAGCTGGCCCACAAGGACTCATTTGAATTTTGACTAGAATTTCCAGAGTCTCCCTTATAGGCTAGAGAAGAAGTATGGACACAAGAGGAAGTTTTCCTCTTCCAGTATCTGGACATCATATGGCTAGCGCTTACCTTACTTTTGTTCCAGAAGCCTGTCTTTTATTGAATTTTCATATTAAAGCAATTTTAAAACTTTGCATTGAGATCTACGATGTGTGGTAGAGATCATTGGCTATTCAAGGGCATGTGACTCATTTTCACAAATTAGATTTTAATGTTTAAGTAAATACGTGAAGTGACAAGGGAATCAGGAAGCCCCAACTTGTTTGCTGAAAGAAGAAGATATAAAGTGCCCAGTTCTATTTTGACCATTAGTAAGGAAAGACTACACAGAGATATTTTAAAGAAAACCTCTTAGACTGATTAGCAACATGACTAATATGGAAATATGCTTTGCATGACTGGACATTTGTATCCAATATAATATTGCTTGCCTTCCCTGTAGGGGAGGGAGGGAGAGAATTTGAAACTCAATTTTAAAAATAAATGTTAAAAATTGTTTTTACATGTAATTGGGTAAAAGTAAAATGTTAAATAGAAAACAAATGAGAAAAGAAAAAAAAAAAAGACTGCCTAAGCTCTGAGGAAGGAGAATGCTAGAATGGTTACTTAGTATAAATGGGAGAATCATGATTAGTCTTCCTTAATCTTCAATTGTAAAATTCTCTAGGTTTTAGCTATTTAAAGTCCCAGAAGTAAATTTTCAACTTAGCCAATAGAGTTGCCCTTCCCACTAAGGAAGTGTATTCATGCTTTGTGAAGGGATTATGAGGTGTGAACACCTTGTTATCACTTCAATAGCAGTCTTCTCTGGCTAGATAAACTAAGCTAGTGGAAGTTTGGGAACCAAATCCCCTCTCCACTGTATCTAAAATTTGATCTACCCTATGCCCTACATAGATAGCACAAAGGCAATCTGGACATGTCAGCTGGAATGGAATTGGTTGTTTTGCACAGGCTTTCTGGTAGAGGAAGTTTAATTTGTGTTCAATTATTGCAATCAATGGCAGCATCATATGTCTTTTAATATTGTGTCATATGTAGTCAAAAGTTCTGAGTTTGAAATCTGAGACTTCTGCCACTTTCTGTCAGACCTTGGACAAATTGCTCGTATCTCAGTTAACTCATGTATGACATGAAGGTGTTGGACTATGGTGATATGTCCTCCAAGGCCCCTTAACAAATCTAAATCTATGAGTCTGAGTTTTCTACTACTTATATTCGTAGATGGACATTTCACCTCTGAAACTGGAGGTAATATTATTCCATTTCAAAGCCACAACTTTGTGAGTCACCAAATAGTTGATTTAAAGTAGTCCTCCCCTCCTCCCCCAATGTGTTTATTTCATTAAAAATAAGCATACCTTTGGTGCAAAGTTTTAAAAACTTCTTCAAAGATTGATTTAAAGTAGTCCTCCCCTCCTCCCCCAATGTGTTTATTTCATTAAAAATAAGCATACCTTTGGTGCAAAGTTTTAAAAACTTCTTCAAAGAAAGAAAAAAACTCTTCGGCTCTATATCAACTATATTTCACTTTGCATATATAATCCGTGGTGAGTTACAAATGTGGATAACACAGATGAATTAAAATAAGCAAAACTAGATTCTGTTAAAATAGCCAATGACCAAACGTAGTAGCACTTTAAAATTAAAATGTGTCTGTCTTTCTAAACTGTGCTTTCAGTTAGCAGATCTCTACTCATGGTCTATCAGTTTTTATTCAAAAACAGAATATTATAAATGAAGGGCATATGGTGATAGTAAGTTGTTCTAAAGTAAATGTGGGGAGAGTTACTTTGGGAGTCTGAAGTTGTAATTTTATTCATCTAGAAATATATACCGACCTCAAAATATTATCAAGAAGTCTTTCCTAAATGAAAGGTGTTTCAGTCCCTTTCCCTCTACCCCGCCCTCCTTTTATCAGCCACTTTTCTTAGTTGAGCTCTTGTTTTTGAGATTAAAACTTCTTAGTGAAGACATTTAAAAGTTTTGTGAGGAGGTTTAGAGGTAAAGTTGGTGAGAATATAATGGCTATCAAAAAAATTTTAAAAGTCTCTAAGATAAAAGCAATTTTAAAGGAAAACATTAGGTATTTATTATGATGACCTATATTGTTTGGGTAAAAAAATTAGCAAAGCCCACTGAGATCCTGGTGTAACTTAGTAATTCAAGAGAATTCATCCAGGCTCAACTTTTCTTTTCAATCTGTTGCAAAACACGCTTCAATGAATTCTTTTTTTTCTAAAAACACGTTCCTCCACGGGAAACTTTAGAACATCACCCATTTGCATTCAGGGCATAGTGTACCCTATTCTAAATGAACTATTCAATTATTGTGAAATAATTAAAAGAGCACAAGTCAGAAGATTTGGGTTTGAATCTTGGCTCTGCTATCTACCACCTGTGTAACCTTTGGACAGAGTTTATCCTTCATAAAATATATGATCCCTTCAGCTTTAAATCCTAATAGGAATAACAATTCTTTATGTTTATGGAGCAGTTAAACATTTTAATTAAAAATATTTGAAGAATCTTAATGGCCTTTGTTACTCTCTCATTTCTCTTCTGGATCTCAGTCAGTCAGTAAACATTTATTAAGCACCAGCTATGTGCTAGGCACTGTGCTAAGTGGTGGGGATACAGAAAAAGGCACAACATGGTTCCTGTCCTCAAGGAACTCTCCATAAATCATAGAGGCAACAAACATGTACAAATAAGCTACATATGGAAAAGTGCCAGGTTTTGTCCTTCATTTTCAAAGAGGCATCACTAGTGATGTCTTAACTTGTGGGTGAATTAGATTTAAGTGAGGCAGAGTTGTGCAAAGTCATCAACCTCTCTTCTAGAGTCATCAAATATATGTTGCAAGACAAAAGTCAGGATGACTGGTGATGGCCAGGAATGCAGTGAATGACTTTGATGTCTGACCAAGCTTAAAGCTGCCTCAGCTGCCTTCCTGGCCATTGGAACAAATTGTTCTCTTCTGCTTATTCTGCTGAGGGAAGTCTTCACGTTCTTGGAGTAGATTCCCCCCCCCCCCCATTCACTGACAGATTTGAGGATTATGACAGAAAAACTAGGAAATAAATAAGAGGGCAGGCTCTAGATTTAAGAGGAGTTGGGAAAGGCTTACTGTAGATCTAAATCGATAGAGTTTGTGCTAGGCTTTGGGGACAGACAAAAATGAAATGGACCTTTTCCTCAGGTGGCTTCTAGTCTAAAGAACTTTGCATGTTATAGCTCAAGAAGCATTTTCACATATATTGTCTTATTTGAGCCTTACAACAATCCTAGTTTACTTGAAGGTAGTTATATGAGGGGGAGGGAGAAAGGTGGGAAGATGACAGAAACCTGACTGGAAATCTTTTACAGGTAGCCCTGTTCTAAGGAGGGCTTAGTGTCCTGGGGCTCTGTGTACATAGAGATGACTCTTGATTATCTAAGACACTTCAGAGAAAAAGATGAGAAGAGAAAGGAACCCTGCATGCCTATGTTCTCCATTCAAAGTCTGAGGTTTCTTTCTTCCTGTCTCTCTCCTTCCTCCCTGATTTTACTTCTCTCTCCCAGAAGTCTCTTAGCTAATTCAGATTAATGTTACTTTACATGTACACAGCCTTCCAGGGCTGTCCTTCAGGGCCCCCCCCCCCCATGTCTGCCTTGGGTAGGGCTATATTAAAATAATGTCAATCAGAAGTGAAACTGCAATTACAGAAAATCATTGTTTGCCTGAATATGTACCCAGTTATAATGATGTCTATTGTTTCATGACATGTTGCCTTAAGTAATTTTTTTTAGCTTTTGTTTTCGCTGAGGAATACCATGTCAAACAGTGATCTCAAAAGTGTCACTTTATTCAGTTTGATAGCGCTGGTCCTGAAATTGTACTTTATTTTTCTGATAAGCCAGTGCAAAGGAATTAAAATAACTTGACACGTGTCATTTAACAGCATGGTGTATGCCTTTAAAAAAAATAAAGAATGAAAAAGTGGGGAAATGGTTTGATATGGGGAACAGTGAGGCAATAAGGAAAACAGAGATTTGGAAAGAAAGACAAAGTGAGGTGAGTTTAAAAAAGTCAAGTAATCAGTCCTATAGTTAGATTCAACAGGAGCTGTGTAACATGCATTTCTCTTTCTGAATTTTTATAACATAGCACTGAAAGCAAGGTTCTGCCTTAAAAATGCCAGAGTAATTGAAGTTGCCCCCCAAATGAGCCTGGTATGTCATGTACAGGGTAACCAATTAGAAATGTACTGTGAGGGGCAGCTAGGTGGCGAAGTGGATAGAGCACCAGCCCTGGAGTCAGGAGGACCTGAGTTCAAATCCAGCCTCAGGCACATAACACTCACTAGCTGTGTGACTCTGGGCAAGTCACTTAACCCCAATTGCCTCACCCCCCCCCAAAAAAAAGAAGAAGAAGAAGTATACTGTGAGCTTAATGAAAAATTGAATTGCACCTACCTTTACTTTCCCTTTTGATTTGTTTTTTTCGTGGGCAGTTATTTTGGGAGAGTGGGAAGGGATGGTTCAAAAACAAAACAACAAAACAAAAGCCAGCTAATCACTAAATTTCATTTTAGTCACTCAGTCTCCTTTCTTTCCCACTTGATTGGTGTTAGGATTTTTTTTTAAACTAAGGTTTCTTTCTGGGATGAAAATTGGGTTGTTTGAATTTTCCTTTCTTACATTTCTTTGTGTACACCTAGGTACTGAGTTCCCCTTCCTTCTTAGCTGTATATGTGCCCAGTCAATCAATCAATTAATAAGCATTCTTTAGTCACCAGTATGATTCAGGCAGTGTGCTTCTCTTTGGGGCTACAGAGAACAAGAATGAAAGCATTCCTACTTCCAAAGTGTTTGCGTTTTCTACCAGAGCTTCTTAACCTGGGGTCATTCCTTGGAATGATTTCAGCGAAGTTTGTGAACTTGAATAGGAGAAAAAAAATCTATCGTTATTTTTGCTGGCCGCAAACTGAAATTTTGCATTTCCTTCAAGTATTTAAAAACATTATTCTGAGAAGCAATCAATAGGCTTCAACAAACTGCCAAAGGGGTACAATGTGCAAAAAAAAAAAAGGTTAAGAATCCCTCTTTCACATATATATATATATATATATATATATGCATTTTGTGAAGAAAACTGTTTTCTTGCATTATTTCCCCAACATTACTTTTTTCCTCTGCATAGAAGCTATAGCTGTGAGCTTCTATCAGCACAGTATGTTTTGTCCTTTCCATGGCAGACAAAGACTTATTTAAAGAGGCAGGATGATAAATGAATTGTCCTGGGTAGGAGAAGCAGAGGACTAATCACTCTTCAGTTTTCTGCTTCTGTCTGATTGACTTTCAACTCTCTAACTCCTTCCTATCTCTTTACTATATTCCTTGGATTGCACCTCCAACTCAGTGAATAGGCAGTAGGCAGCCATGATCTCGTAGGCTTCTTCTAGACTCAGCTCAAAGCTGACGCTTGAAAGGAAAGGAAATCAAAAGTGTAAAGCCCAAAATATCCATTCCATTTGGAGTAAAATGTAGAATAAAATTTAAAATTAATTGAAAAATGTAAAGCCTAACTTTCACTTGCTTTCCCAATTAATTCCTTCTCCCTGTGTTACTCTCAGAAATCCACGTGCATCTAAAAAAAGCGGAATAACCTCTAAAGTAACTTTTCAGAAGCACAAGGAATTGCTGAAGAAAGAAGGATCTTTGGCATGAGCTATATTAATTCCAGTTAACTTTGTCACTGTTCTTTAGTAAGTGGTGGTGAGGCTCTCAAAGGTTAATGAAGATTGCTTAGTTTGACAGCATACCAGGACACAGATGCTCTTGTAATTTCTTCTCTTTCTGTTTTAGAGTAAAGACATCAGGGAAAGAGTCCGGTGGGAAACACTTTATGTGATCTAATAAGTACTACAATAGCTAAAAAGCAGACAGCAGGAGGGGTATGAAAAGATAAGAAAGCCAAGATAATTAGACTGAACCATTACAATTGGATTGTATTCCTTTATCCTGTTTGTTAGCAGAAGCTGTACTGTCTGGAAAATATTGCTGGCATATCTACATTGGCCTCCACTCCCCACCCCTCCTCAGGCAGTTCAGCTAGCTTGGCCATCTTTTCCAGGTGTATTACCTGTCAGGAGTAGATTTTGATCCAGCCACATGACTAGTGGTGTTCAAGAAGAACCGACTGTTTTCATTCTAACAGACTGTTATGGCAAAGTGCATGACACGTGAGTAGCCCTGATATTTGTGCTGCCAACCTCAGAACAGCCCCAGAACAAATTTGGTAGGCGTTTGCTAGGAGCTAGATCTTATTCATCAGTTGTCCTCTCTCCAGCAAATCCTGCTTGGAACTGATAATGGTCTTTACATTCAATCACCCTGGCTTACGTGCTTTCATTTGGTACCAATTCTGCCTCCTAGAGAATGAGAAAATGTGGCATTCTGTTTCTCACTGAAAGTCAGTCATTGGAGAAATCTTTTTACCGCTATCCCAGAAGGGAAACATACACTGTGTTACAGAACGGGACTACCCTCAGACACTCAGTGTGGCCTACAAGCTCATCATACACCAGTTTAAGCACAAAGGTGTCAAAGTGATAGAGGATAAAATACAACTGTATAGTCTCCCAGAGAAGAGGGCAGATAGACAAGGAAAGCACAATCCTGATGTTTCTGTTGACTTTGTATAGTTGGCTTTTATACACGTATTAATTTCACAGGAAAGGTCATGTATGTGCGAGGGGAGAAAGAAGAGGAAGAGGGAAGAGTGGAGAGAAGTAAAGAGGAAGTGGGGTGTACTATTTCAGGTGTTTAGATAAGGTGCATAGAAGAAAGGGATTGGAAAAACTATCTTAGAGATTCAACAGCCCCTTTATCTCAAGGCTTTTATCAAATAGACCTCCTACATTTTTACAATTTTATTGACTTAGGGTATGAATTTTAAATTTTACAACATACTTTAATCTACAACTTTCACAAAGACATTTTTCTTTTAAGAGACCGCAGCTGAATAGCGTGTTAATTATTCTTACATTCATCTTGGTAAATACATCTTTGGATATAGTTCATCTCTAAGTGGAAGCATTTTGGTTTTCTCTCTCCTCATTTGCAAAGGTCTTCAAGTTCATTTCTTTTTGATGATTCTGGCAGGTTTAATAATTGAGAGGACCAGTGAAGCAACAGGATATTGTGGGAGCTGTACTGAGTCCATAGATATGCTCATTTTTATTATGTGCTTTTGACACTAAAATTCCTAGGTGCTATTAATATTGTAAATAGTATTTATTTAATATAGTAATTTCTTTGAAAAAGCAAAAAGGATTTCTAGAAAATTTTTTAAAAACCTTAAAATCTAAACAGTGGTTGATTGAAGTTAATTTTAAAATGCTAAGACTAGTCAGGTTACTGGCCCTGGATAAACCTGGGTTGCATGCTTGATACCTGAGCACATCAAGGAGTTGGAACAGATGGGGTGGACTGGGGTGAATGGAGAGATATGGGCAAGAACTGGCTCAGGTCCAAATAACACCTCCATAGGAGTACTTTTACTCCCACCAATAACCTTGATGTACTGTGTCTTTGACAGGACAGAAGGGAGAAAAGACACTTTCTTTTTCTACTGACTGGCCTAATGGTCAGTCTTTTTCCCTAAAGAAAACAGAAATACAGCTGCCAAAAAGTAATCATGAACCTTAAAGTGCTTTCAGTAACTTTTGGGGAGCTATATTACACACTCCTCATGATTCCCCACTTCTACCACTGGACGCTACTGCTATATTCTCCTACCCAATTACACACACACACACACACACACAGAACTGTATTTCTGTGGAAGAGAGTGGGAGAAGAGAAGAACTGGAGCTCCTAATAGGGAGCCACAGCAGCTAAGATTCAGAGTGGACAGTAGCCCCAGCAAACACAAATTTTTTTTTTGTTTTTTTGGGGGAAGGGTTGTTTTTTTAGGCAATTGGGGTTAAGTGACTTGCCCAGGGTCATACAGTTAGTGTTAAGTGTTTGGTCTAAGGCCAGATTTGAACTCAGGGCCGGTGCTGTATCCACTGCGCCACCTAGCTGCCCCTGAAACAAATGTTCTAAAGAATCATTTAGGTAAAGTGAAGGCTAGGCTTTCCAATCACTTAGCCAGCAAATGAGAGCCTTCAGCACTGTATTCCTACTGCCCTAGTCTCTAAAGCTAAAGGGAGGCATTTCTTTTATTTTTTGCTTTTTGGGTGTTTGTTTGTTTGTTTTAGACTGGCTTATCCTGTCTCCTCTAGGCTGGAAACAAGCCAGTGCTATTAGTGATCTTCGGGGAAGGTTGGACCTGCTCGTTTGCTGCTGATCTCTAGGAAGGGCCCACCAATCAAATGTATCTCCTCGATACCCTGTTACAGTTTTTAGAAGTTCAGCATTAGAAATATGTCTTTGATTTTCTTTTATTCAGACAGCAAATAGGTACTGAAACTGCACTAGAAAAGCTAGCTAGGTAGCTCCATGAATAGAGTGCTGGGACTAGAGTCAGGACAACTTAAGTTTAAATCCTGTGTCACATATTTACTACCTGTGTAACCCTGGGTAGGTCATTTGAATTGTACCAAAGTTTCTTCACCTGTAAAATGGGGTCAGTAACAGCTCTTAACTCCCAGGGTTAATATGAGGATCAAATGAGATAATATTTGTAAAGAGCTTAACACAGTGCCTAACATGTAGTAGGTGCTTAATAAATGCTTATTTCTTTCCTTTCCTTTCTGTGTGTAAGAGATACAAAAACTAGAGATACAAAGAGAAAAACAGTCCCTCCTCCCATGAGGTAAATAAGATACAAGCAAAAATAGCTGTGATACAAGAAAAAATATATTAAGTACTGTAACAGAAGTAATGTACTGTTGGACTTAGCGTATGCCTTTCTAGAGGATGCTCTTCCAAATGTTTTGGGGCATTCATAGCATAGCATAAATTAGTCGAAAGGCTTTACTGTAGTGTTCTCAATTTGGTCTCTAGTTCCTCTGCCTTCTCTTCTGGTAAATCTCAGTTCACATATTGCTGAAGCCAGTTTAAAATAAAGTCTTGCAGATATTATTATCATCCTGTATTAGGAGAATTATATGTAGTAGAGCGCCTGACTGCAATCATGATGCTAAACATTCAGGAATCTATTAGTAGAAGGGAAACAAAAGGATGAAGATGGAAACAGAAAAGGGAGATGAATTTAACCTAGCTCACAGTTTTGTGAATTAGGTGATATTTACTTCAGAGAAGTGGAAAGTAGTGGAAAACATGCTGAACAGAGTCAGGAAGCCTCAGTTTCTGCAGCTGTAAAATGAGGATGATAATAATAAGCAAGGCAGCAAACATTCATTAAGCACTATGTGTCAGGAACTATACTAAGGGCTAAGATACAAATAAAAGCAAAAAGAAAGATAGTCCTAATAATTTCGTAGCCAGTCATTAAGTCAATAAGCTTGTATTAGGTTTCTACTATGTGTCTTCAGGCCCTGTGCTAAGCACTCCGGAAACAAAGAAAGGTAAAAGAAAGTTCCTACCCAAAAGGAGCTCACAGTCTAATGGGGAAAACAGTATGCAAAAAACTATGTACAAACAAGCTACATACAGGATAAATAGGAAATAATCAATAGAAGGAAGGCGGCACTAGAATTATGAGAAATTGTCCTGGTGATCTGTAGACAACAACTGTCAAGATTTTGATTGGGTGGTGGACGTGGAGTTCATGAAACCAAAAGGAAAAGAGGTTAATGAGTATGGTAAAAGGAGAACCTGGAAGTGGCAATGGGGAGCAAGGAACATTACAACTCACCTTGACCAGTAGTTGAGGAGAATGTGTAAAAGTTCAGGCAGTACTGGAAAGGTTGACCACTGAGACTCTCTTATCAGGAGGGAGCCAGGTTTCAGTGAGAACCAAAAGGTGGAAGGAGTGGGAAAGGGAAAAAAAAAATTAAGATGAAAGCAAATGGTTTGACTATGGAGCAGGTATTCCAGGAGGCACAGTGGAAGTGTTGAGTAGCTTTCAGTTAGGACTTTGTTAGGGGTCATAGGTTGTTGAGGGGAATAGGGATAAGGAGTCACTTAGTGGAGGGTGAGGATAGGGGTGAGGTAGTCCTTGATTCCCAGAAGCCATGCTAGCATAGTGAAAACTCTGGCTCATGAAAGCTGAAAAAGTTTTCATTGTAGGTCTGGCAAGAGACTGGGTGTCTCATCCATGAACTGGACTAGCTAAGTATAGAGGGCCTTATAGCCAAAAGGATGACCACCAGGTGATGAATTTGTTTTGCTCACAGGAATGCATTTAACCGTTTGTTATAGTATAGAGAATTTACGATCTGCATTAGTAAAAGCAACTCCAGTGTTGATGAATTGATGAATGCCTAAAGTCCTTGAAATACTCCTAGACATTTTGAGTAAAAGGCATTATCAACTTTAAAACAGATGAAATAGGAATAATAAGGACAGGTATTCATTCTTCTTGATTTATACTTCCTCCATTTTATTTGTATGTACATTTAATTCCAGTTGTGGATGAAGCTGAGGTTTTTTACCTCATTTTTTATTAATATCTCTTGCTTTTAGACCAGCTTCATTCATGAATATAGCCATTCCTTCTCCTTTACCCAGCAAGCCACACCTTGTAACAAATAATTGAAAAGAAAGAAAGAAAGGGAGGGAGGAAGGAAAGAAGGAAGAAACAAAGAACAAAAGTTAGTTTAGCAAAACTAACCATTGCATTAAATCTTACAGGAATATGCAGAAGTTCACATGTGTACTCACTCTACCTCTGTGAGGAAGGGGAGAAAGTGCATTTTCCTCATCTCTTCTCTGGGGCCAAGTGTGGTCATTATTATTAGGTTTTTTTTCTGTTTTTTTTCTTACTGTTTACATTGTTGTGAACATTTTGGATGTTGCTTTCCTGGTTCTGATTATTTTACTATGAGTTAGTTCGTATAACTCTTCCCTTGCTTCTCTGTAGGTGGAGTGGTAGAAAGAATGCTAGGCCTGGAATTGAGAAGATTAGAGTTCAAATACAGCCTCAGGAACTAACTGTATAACTCTAGCACTGTCTGTCTCAATTTCCTTGTCTGTAAAATGAGTATAATAATAGCACCTGCCTCCCAGGGTTTTTGTGAGGATCTAATGAGATAATATTTGTGAAAGTTCTTAGCAAACCATAAAGCACTAGATAAATTCTAGCTGTTATTATTATTAAAAATCTACCTTTTTGTAGTGTAGATTTTCATGTGCCCCAGTATGTTCAACCATTCCCCTACCATTGAGCATCTACTTTATTTCTAGTTCATGGCTACCACTAAAGTGTTATTATGAATATTTAAGTGTGTATGAGACCTTTCTTGGAGTGTGTGTGTGTGTGTGTCTGTGTGTGCGTGCGCACGTGTGTATAATACATATACACAGATACATACCTACATAGAGAAACAACCCATTGCTAAGTGTGTTTATGTATATATGTGTGTATATACATATAGATTATATATGTAGATATACATAACACATACGTATATTTATTTGTCATTCTCCTTTCTCACTATCCAGAGACATCTCTTAATGCACAAACAATACCCTTTCACTTGCAGCTATTCTTAATGAATAGTTGTACTTAACATTTGTTAAGTACAATGCTTAATTTCATTAATTGTTAATGTAACACTTAATAAATATAAACTTAACATTTGTCTTTGTATTCCCCAGTACTTAACATAGTGCTTGGTAAAGTAGGTGTTTAATAAATGCTTGTTGCTTGCTTCATCTTTTTTTTATTTTTGATGACTACTTTAGGCTGAGAAATTTTTTTAAACATTGTGAAAAATCAATAACCACATACCAAAAAATGGCCATATTATGATTTTTTCCATGAATGGAGGGAAGAGGGGATAAATTCAAGATTGCATTTAAGTGTATATTATATTCTGATCCAACATTGTTTCACATACAGCATACATTTATGGGAGCTACTGAGCTATTTAAAATTATTCAGATTTGAAATCAAATTATTAAAAGTTAAATCTTAGTTAAAATCCTAACCTAAAAATGGTCTTAATGAAGGACAGCCTTATAAGCATCATTTTATATTGCCAATGCTGTATAGCTGCCAAAGGGAAATAATTTGGGTTTGTGGTAATGACAGCATTTTATTAATTTCTTAGTAACCATTTCCCTATCAGCAAAGTGATCACTCAAGTATATCAATAAGGAAGGAGATTTTAGAGATCTAGGTATGAAATAGTATTCTTTATATGGGAAAATTGAAATATAGTCAAGTCAATTATCTGTTTTTGCTCCTCAGATGAATTTTACAAGTCTTAGTTTCAAATATGTAGCTGCACCTTATCAGTTTACCTCCCTCGTGATTAAATCATAAGACACATTTTTGTGTCCTTGGAGAGAGAAACAATTGCCTTGTTGCCATCCAGATAGAACAGTAAGAACATATTGGCCCTACAAATATCTTGTTTAATTGTAAAGGTTGCAATTTTAAATGGTGTTGAAGATTTATATTAAAAATGTATCAATGCCATTTCACTGAATTGTGTAAATGTTTAACAAGTAATACCAGTTTACTGTAGCTCAGTTAATTTTATTCTCTGAATTTCCCATTTTATTTTAAAGATCTTAAATAATTTCTCTGAAATATTCTGAATACAAAATATAATCCTATAATGTAAAGCTTATACTCTACAGGCAATTAATCCTCCATTCTTATTAAAAGGCAGGTTTTAAAGAATGACATTTTTTTCTATATATGAAATGGGCAAAAGGGACTCTAAGGAATACATAAAGGATCTGTGATTTCATCAATAATAGAAACACTCTCAGTCAGCAAGCATTTAGTGAGTGCTTATTACGTACCAGGCGCTGATAGTGGGGACACAAGTACAAAAAAATAAAACAATCTCGACCCCAAGGAGCCTCCATTCTAATGAGGAAGGAAGAACAGCTAAGATGCAAAGTAGGAAGAATCAATAAAGCCCAGCTGCCTTCACAAATATTCCACAAAGGCAAAAAAAAAAAAAAAAGGAAATGAAATTCTGATCAGGAAATACAAGAATAAATCACATAAGTACTTTTTCTAGCCCAGGTCAGTGTAGGAAGACAGTCTGAGATGGGATCTGTCCAGGAGAATGACATAGGAAGATTTTCTGTGCAGGGACTGAGCTAGGCCTGCGATTGTAGACTATGACAAAAAGAGGTCCGAGATTTAGCAAAGACACCAAAGTTGGATCGTAGATTTGGTAGAGACTGAGGAGTGGAACCAAGGGGTGGAATACTAGGGAAAGCACCAGTTACAGTTCTGAGAATGGGTACTTGGCAAAAAGTATGAACAAAAGCCAGAAACAGCTGTGTGCCTCGGACCTTGGCAGTAGAGAGAGGCCTCAGATCCAGACCCCAGCACAATATAAAGCTTGCTGTGGAATAAAAAAGGTAGGAAGGTTATAGTGAGGGAGAACCTGCAGTTTCATCTCTGTGAACTTGCAGAGACATCCAATTTACTGAATGTGTGGTTAATTACAGCAGGCTAATGAAGCTCCAAATAGAAACAAACTCACAGTTGTGTTACTCAAACCCTTACTTGGGTCAGGAGCCTGCAAAGCCCAAACCAGAAGGACAGAAATCAGACTTTACCTTGAATCAAGTCATTCTATGCACATTGGAAGCTTGCAAGTCCGCAGGGTATCCTGCTCCTGAGATTCTTGAAGAACACAGCACTCAATACCCACAGAAAACATCACATAAGAAAATAAAAACTAAGACCAAATAAAGACTAGGAATTCTCTTCAGAAGTATGCAGAAAAGCCAGAGTTCAAGAAGCCTAAAAAAATGAAAAAAAAAAAGAATACCACCATAATGAGCTGTTATGGTCAAAGGAACACCAAAAACACAAACTCAGAGCAAGAGAATGACTCCAAAATATCTACAGGCAAAGGCTCAAAGGAAAATACAGCTTAAGCACAAGAGCAATTAGAATTCCTGTAATAAATTAAAGTGTTAAAATCATTATATAAATGAAATGAAAATGCTATATGAAAGAATCATAAAAGCAATGAGATTATAGAGAAAAGACTTGGAAAGGGAATTAATGACTTAGTAAAAGAAATAAAATAAAATAACTTCCTAAACAATAGAATCCATGAAAATTGGAATGGACCAAGTAGAAGCTAATGACTCCATGAGACAACAAAAAATATTAAAACAATGTCAATAAATTGAAAAAATTAGAATACAGAATATGATATCTCACAATAAGAACAATTCACCTTGAAAGCAGATCAAGGAGAGAGAATTTCTTTTAAAGATTTCTTGAAATATTAAGTCTAGGATCTTCTATTGGTCATGCCTTTTAAATTTTTTTAATTGCCCAGGTCTCTTAGAACCAGATGGTGGTAAAACAAAAATATAAAGAATGTACCAGTGACCTCCTGAAAAAAAATCACAACTTGACTGTTCCTACTAACGTCAGTGCCAAAATCCATAGCTTCCAGATCAAAGTAAAAATACTGCAAGTAATCAGAATTCAAGCACCAAGGCAGTTCAAGACACACAAGATTTAACATCTAGGTTATTAAAGGAGCAGAGGGTTTGGGACATTATGAATGTCAGGAATGAGGAGGAGGAGGAAGATGATGAGGATGTCTTTCTAGGGCTGGCCATTCCACTTTTTGACAACTTCCTTTGATAGGACTTTTTTCTCCTTACAATTGAGCAAAAATCTGCCTTTGTGCAACTTTCACCCATTGTTTTGAGTTATGTCTTCTGGGGCCAAGAAAGTTAAATCTTAAATCTTCTTCCACATGATAGTACTTAAGACATTGGAAGACAGCCTTTGTGTCCCAAGTGAGCCCTCACCAACTTGATATTAAGGGAAATGACATTATATATGACAGTTTTATAAATATTGCAAATGGGAAATCTGTTGAAAGTACATTTTGTGACATTATACTACAGTACGATTATAATGTCTTAACAATGCTATTGCAGAATGACTTTTTTCAGTGCCACCTTATGTATATCATGGCAAGGGAAAGACATCATCATGGCAATGGCTCTTTTGTATCATTTACTCTACAGTTGTTTTTGTTTTTGTTTTTGTTTTTGCTGGAAGGGAGCCTAGAAATCATTTAGTCTAACCTCTTCATTTTAAGGATGATGAAAATGAAATGAGGGATTTGCCAAAGATCATATGTGCAGGTATGTCATGAAGGGAAGGCAACCTAGTAGGCGATGGCAGATCCATGAACACAGGCCTCATGATTTCCCACCTGGTTTCATTATGTTTTTTTTTAATAAGTTATGTCTTTTATTTTTACAGAATTATTTCTTTATATAATCACTGTCTTTTATGACAAAGAAAAAGTTAAGCAAAAAATAGAAGATACAATGGCCATGTCTGACGATGTATATAACATGTTTGCCCTCATATTCCTCCCTGCCATGAAGAAGAAGGTGTGTTTCTTTATCTGTTCTCTGGTACTGTTATTCTTATTTCAGTTTCTTAGAGTTTGGCTTCCTTTTAGTGATCTTTTTATTTACATAGTTGTGGTCATCATGTATATTGATATTATTTACTTCACTTTTAGTTTATAAAAATCTTCCCATATTTCTATGAATTGCTAATATTTAATATTTCTTAACCACATAATAACATTCCATTACTATCATATACTACAGTTTACCACTCCCAATCAATAAGCACCCATTTTTTTCTAGCTTTTTGGTAGCACAGAGTTGCTATAGATTTCTTGATATATAGTAGAATTTTTTTTCTTTGACTTCTTTGGGGTATGCTTAGTCAAAGGATATTAACAGTTGAGTGACTTTTCTTGTATTATTCCAAATTGTTTTCCAGAATGGTCAGAGTCTCATCGACAGCATGTTACTATGTTCTTTATAGCCTGTCTGGTGTTCTTTACAGCGTACTAAGTTGCCTTCCCTTCTTCCTTTGTTTGAGTCCTAGGTGATGGATCAAAACCAAGGGCTTAAGGGGCAGCTAGGTGGCACGGTGGATAGAGCACTGGCCCTGGATTCAGGAGGACCTGAGTTCAAATCCGGCTTTAGACCAAACATTTGACACTGACTAGCTGTGTGATGCTGGGCAAGTCACTTAACCCCATTGCCTAGCCAAAAACAAAACAAAACAAAACAAAACAAAACCCAAGGGCTTAGCATGATGCCCTGCACATAGTAGATATTCAATAAATAATGTTGGCTGCATCTCCAGGTCATGTTCCACTTATAGTTCCTAATGTCAACTTTGTAAGTTTACCTGATGTTTTTCTTTAATAGCCATTGTTGCACCTATAAAATGTGCTCCCTTAACTTGTCTAAATATGTCACATCAGGAAAGGCTGATACCACATGATGAAGTGCTCTGGGCTATCTTATATGCTAAGAAATGATTCTTTTAATGTCTTCCTGGCATATTGGTCTTAATAAACTCTCAAAATATTGTGCAAATATTTGTGCCAAGTGGAATTCACTACTGGAGGTACCAGTAAGTTTGCCAAGATCATTTACATGATTGACTTTTGATCTCTATAAAAGAAGCCTTCTCTAATCCAAATTATTCCCGTCCTTAACATTGCTAACTAGAAAGGAATGTTTAAGTTGGAGGGCCAGTATCTTGTAAGATGGTCTCCTTTTCATGAAGGAGCTCTGTGCCTATCAAATAATACTACCGTTGCACTAATTTTGCTGTTACTTGGTCAGTCACTTGTGATTAAGACTTCAACAATATGTGGCACAAAGAACCTGTATCTCTGAATGAACTAAGTCTGAGGATGATACTATTTCCAAAAAAATACATGCAGGAGAGAATAAAACTTATTTATTGAAAAATATCATTTTTCCCTTGCAATTCATTGCTTCATCCAAAGTAATTGTGCTGCAGAGAAGACTACCAGGCATTTTGAGATTATATTAAGTGGTTTACATTTATTTTTACCCTGAAGTATTTACTAATCTGGTTTTTTTTTTTTTTTACAAATGACAAAACTTTATCTTTAATAAATTGCATTGCTCCCATAGTAAATAGTCTTTTAATAACCTCTTAAGCTTAAAATATTTCAGAGTATTCAGAACCAAAGGAAAGTGTGGGGATTTTTAAAAAATGAATCTTTAGGCTTGCCATATAGACAGTCAGCAACTTTGAACGCTGAAAAAGATCTTTAAATGTGCTTTAAATAAAAGTGCTTTTTCATCAGAAGTATAGGTAGGTATATATAAATACCCTAAAGAATTATGTTTATTTTAATAGGGAATATATTATTTAATTGCTACAATGCTAATTCATTTTCTTTGTTCTTTTTGGCACAAATGTATGCCTAGAGTCATAATATTTGCAAACAGAGAAATTTCTCCAGCAGCTGAGTGCTCAGATTCCTGAAACCTTAGTGATCATTTTGATTATAAGCTATTTTCTGAAATAACTATTTGAAGTTGAATTGTTGTGAGAACAGTATTCTCACATGTCTTTTCACCTCTATCTCCAGGAGAGAGACTCCTGTTTAAACATCATTTGCTCGTAGGCTCTGCAGTTCCTCCTTGTTCTGGTACCAGATGCATGTCCTTATCCTCCTCCTTCCTGAGATTCCATCCCTCTTGGTTCTCCCAGTCCATTTCCCACCTTTCCTAGTCTGGTCCCTCTGCTGGCTCTTTCTTGGATGTTCACTACCCATTCTGTTAATAACACTATAGAATTTTACCAGGAATCAAAGTCATGAGGTCTCAGTGGCCAATAATTGATTGATTCCTTCTCTTCCCTTTTTCTGAAATTTGAGGGATCCTTTATCCTCTAATTCTGTTATTCCTCTTCCATTCGACATGCTCTTTTAAATATTGCTGACTGTGGCTCAGCAGTCACGTCTTCTGCTTTATTCAGTACCTAAGTATATAGTTCATCTAGGCCTGGTAACCTGAATTCATCAGAGGCAGAGAATTGCTCTTTTAGTATCTTCTTTCTTATCTTGGATTGAATCCCATATTAGGCACTTTTTTCCTATGGTTGTTCTCCAGAGGTTATTCTATCACTCCCAAGCTGTTCTCTTTTGCCCAACATAACTCAAAAGAAAGGAGACCCTCTTTGTCATTCCCTTTAGGCATCTTTATCATCCTTAGCTTATTCTGAGCTTTAGTACTTTTCCTGACTGCACTCTTACAGGACCATGCTCATTTTTGTATTCATCCTCTAAATATCTGCTCTTGATTCGATCTTCTGATTGGCTTTTAAAAGTCTAAGTTTGGTGGTTATTTTTACCTAAGGAGTGGACTAGACTTTCTAACCATATCTAAAACTCCTAGTAACCATCAAGCAGAAGAAATACAGCAAAGTAAGCTTCTTCGACACTTCCTTTGTTATCTCTGATCACAACTAGCAGTGTGGGGGTTGAATTGATAACAAATTAGCTTCTTAGTACGGTAATTCTGGGCCACAGTGAAGCCTATTTCATTCTTTCTTCTGACAGAGAATTGATTGCATATCCAGCTTTACTAGTACAAGGTCATGCTGTTTTGTGTAATTACACATATAAAGTAGTAATTATGAAAGTGAGATGCAGATAGGGGAGAGAAAGACAATAGCTTATAATTGAATCCTAACTCTCACGTTGGGTTGATGAGAATACAAAATACATGACTAGATTTTGTAATGTTCTACAGATTATTTTGACCTACATTACTTTTTGAAGAATATAAACTAGATTTGTTATCTACTGATTATAGCATATACCTGAGTTAATGATCATCACCAATTAGTATTATTGAGAACCCTGAATGAACTGAAAACTGCATAATAGAGGATACCTTATCATGATGGTCCCAACCAGGGATTTTGGGGAATTTTATAGGGATAGAAAATTGTATGGAAAATTAGAAACTATGATCTGAAACAATGAAAGAATCATTGGTGTACACAGTGAGAAAACCTATATAATCTGCCCAAACAGGATGAGAATTGTAGGTGTCTCACAGAGTATAGCTTGCAATGAATATAGATAATTAAGTGTGTGTTATATGGAAAGAAAAGTACTGAAAGAAACTCTTCAGAAAATTCTCTGAACTTTAATATCATTTATAGCCTGAACGAGACAACCTAGTAATTGATTATTGTTACAATTTCTTTAACTGTTTTATGTATGTAAATCTCTCTTTAACTAGATTATAAGTCAATTGGGAAACAGGGACTTAATGACTTTCTTGGTAACTTCATAGCATCTAATGCAGATCTGGTCACACAGCAAATACTTATTTTTAGTTGATTGAATGTTAACCTCATAGAATTCAATCTAGAAAGAGTGGTGGTAGTATTGGTAGTGGTGGAGGATATCAGGGCCATCCAACCCAACCCACTACATCTTGTAGATATATACCATAATCCTCCACAATAGATGGATGTTGGCTTTATTCATATAGAAGTCCAGGGACAGAGATCTCACTATCTCATTTGGAAGCCTGTTGAAGTGCTTAATCTAATGGCTATCAAGATATTATTTTTGTTTAGGTAAAATCACTTTTTATAATTTAAGATAAATCCTTCCAATACCGCCCTCAGTGGTGACAGGGTAGCTGGTCATTGCTGTCCTGCAAATAACCAAATTCAAACCTCAAGTGGTGGACAAGACTAGGTTACAACATATTAACAAATAACACTTGTATGTGAGAAAGAATGAGAAAAGGAGGTGGGCTGGATAGTGAAGGATAACCACTTTCTAGCCCAAACCCTGCACTGGTGCCCAGGAAGTGTTAAAAGACTAAGAGGAAAGCCTTCATTGCATTAGGTATATTCTCTATGGAGGATGTTATGGGTGGACATAGATAAGAATCACACAGGGTGAAATGTGGATGGTTTGTAGTCTTCACCCCTGGAGAGGTTGTCCATATTGATGCAATCATAGATGCATTAAAGTATACATTCAAATAGAATAATGTATCCTCTATGCTTCTATTCCACTAGTATAAATAATCCAATTCATTGCTTGTTACATTTCTTCCAAGCTGGTCATTTCTCAATCCTGCAGTTTGTAGTTTATGTTTTATGGACTGCAAGAGTAGTACACGTATAACAGTACGGGGTCCCGATAGCAAGATTTAGGAGGTCATGCCTCTGGAAAAAAATTGAATGGGAATAATAAGGATTATACCATTTTTCTCAGCTGTACATGGCACCTTCCCAAAAACTGACCATATATCAGGGCATAAAAGCCTCGCAAAGAAATGCAGAAAAACAGAAATATTAAATGCGCCCTTTTTGGACCATAACACAATAAAAATTATGTTCTTTAAGGGTCTTAGAAGCATAGATTCAAAATTGATGGGAAACTAATTCTAAAGAATGTGTGGATCAAAGAACAAATCATAGAAAAAAATCAGTAATTTTATTAAAGATAGTGACCACCGTGAGACAATATACCAGAATGTGTAGGATGCAGCCAAAGCAGTGTTTAGGGGAAAAGTTCTGTCTCTAAATGCTTATATCAAAAGAGAGAAAGAACATACCAATGAATTGGGCATGCAACTAAAAAAACTAGAGAAACAACAAATTAAAAATCCTCCATTAAACACCAAAATAGAAAATCCTGAAAATCAAAGGAAAGATTAATAAAATTAAAAGTTAAAAATCATTGAGCTAATAAATAAAACTTGGAGCTGGTTTTATGAAAAAAAACCCAATAAAATAGATGAACCATCAGTTAATTTTATTAAAAAACAAAAGAAGAAAACCAACTTACCAGTATCAAAAATTAAAAGGGTGAATAAACAACCAGTGACGATGAAATGGAACCAATTATTCAGAGCTTTTTTGCCTAATTATATGCCAATAATACTGAAAATCTAAGTGAAATGGACGAGTATTTAAAAAAATATAAATTGCCCAGATTAACAGAAGAAAAAATGGAATACTTAAATAACTCTATCTTACAAAAAGAAATTGAACATCCGTAGACCATTTCCTAAGAAAAAAATCCCTAGGACCAGATGGATTTACAAATTAATTGTGCCAAAAGTTTCCAGAACAATTCATTCAAATAGTATGTGAACTATTTGGGTAAAGTAGGTAAAGAAGGAATCCTACCAAATTCCTTCTGTGATATAAATATGATTTTGACACTTAAACCAGAAAAGCCAAAACAGAGAAAAAATCAAACTACAGACCCATTTCCCTACTGAATATTGATATAAAGATTTTTTAAAAAATACTTGAAAGGAGAACTCTAGAGAATCAAGTAAAACACTGGTTGAAACAATAAACAACTTTAGCAAAGTTGCAGGATGTAAAATAAACCCACAGAAATCATCAACATTTTTATTTACTATCAAAAAAACTCAGCAGGAAGAAATAGAAAGAGAAATTCCATTTAAAATAACTGCAGACAACATACAATACTTGGGAGTTTACTTGCCAAGACAAACCCAGGGACTATATGAAAGTAATTACAAAACACTCTTCACGTCAATAGAGACAGCTCTGAACAATTGCAAAAATATCAATTGCCCATGGGTAAGCTGAGCCAGTATAATAAAAATAACAATTCTTCCCAAGTTAATTTACTTATTCAGTGCCATGGCAATCAAACTACCAAAGAATTATTTTATAGAGCTAGGAAAAATAATAACAAAATTCATCTGGAAGAACAAAAGGTCAAGAATATCAAGGGAATCAATAAAAAATGTGAAGGAAGATGGCCTTGCGGTACCATATTTCAAACTATCCTCCAAAGTGGTTTTCATTGTTTCATGAAAACAATGTGATACTGGCTAAGAAATAGAGTGGTGGATCACTAGAATAGATTAGGTACACAATACACAGTAGTAAATGACCATAGTAATAAAAGTCACATTTCTTAAATATATAGGGCACTGAGCTAGATTTATAAAAATAAAAGCCATTCCACAAGTGGCACAAAGGATGTGGACAGGTAATTTTCTGAAGAAGAAATTGAAGCTATCAATAGTCATATGAAAAAAATGCTCTAAATCACTAATAATTACAGAAATGCAAATTAAAACAACTCTGAGGTATCACCTCACACCTATCATACTGGCTAAGATGACAGAAAAAGAAAATGACAAATGCTGGAGGGGGTGTGAAAAAATAAAGACACTAATGCACTGTTGGTCCAACCATTCTGGAGAACAATTTGAAACTATGCCCAAAATGCTACAAAACTGTGCCACTACTATATCTGTATCCCAAAGAGATCAAAGGAAAAGGAAAAGGAACTATATGTATAAAAATATTTATAGTAGCTCTTTTGTGGTAGCAAAGAATTGGAAATTGAGAGGATGGCCATCAATTGGGAAATGGCTAAACAAGTTGTGGTATATGATTGTGATGGAATACTATTGCACTATAAGAAATGAAGAGCAGGCTGACTTCAGAAAAATCTAGAAAGACTTGTATGGTCTGATGCTGAGTGAAGTGAGCAGAACCAGGAGAATATTTAAATAGTAACAGCAGTATTGTAATGATGATCAACTGTGAATGACTTAGCTATTCTCAGACAATTCCAGAGGACTCATGATGAAAAATGTTATCCATCTCCAAAGAGAGAACTGATGAACTCTGAGTGTGATTGAAGCATACTTTATTCACTTCATTTTTTGCGCTTTTTTGCAACATGGCTAATGTAGAAATATTTTGTATGACTTTGCATGTGTAACTGATATTATATCACTTGCCTTTTCCATGAGTGGGGGAGGAGCTGAAGGAGGAGAGAGAATTGGAATTCAAGTTTCTTTTTTTTTTCCTTTTTCCTTTTTTTTTATGTGAGGCAATTGGGGTTGAGTGACTTGCCCAGAGTCACACAGCTAGTGAGTGTTATGTGTCTGAGACAGGACTTGAACTCAGGTCCTCCTGACTCAGGCCCCTGACAGGGCTGGTGCTCTATCCACTGCACCACCTAGATGCCCCTCAATTTTTTTAAGTGAATGTTAAAAATGAATAAAGAAAAAATGTTTAAGAGATCTTGGTAGGAGTGAACTCAAGTTACAACCACACTGCTTATATTCCCTCCTCAAACTACCTCAGGCTCCTACCATGAAAGATGATCCACAGTGAAAATTAGATTCATTAGTCATTCCAGTTTCTCTTTAAAATTCTGCTTTGGAGAGCTTATAACTAGCAAAAATACCAGGTAAGCAGCTTATAATACATGTTCTTGGAGAAGTATACTCCGATAGTGGACCAGGGATTGGATTTTCTAACCTAGAGCTAAAAGGAAAGTTTCCCAGTCACTGGCCTTCTGTGTAGCTCAAATAAGCAGAGCTACACTGCACAGACAAACCCACAAGGAGGGAATACACATCTGGTTCAATTACAGATGTTTATGTGAATTAAAAGTAGATGAGCAAAAAATGCAACTTATAGCAAGCTAATTAATCAAGGTATGATTGTTAAATATTCAGTGCAGTGTCAAGGGGACATGACTGCTTTTTAAGAAAATCTGGCAGTTCTTAGAAGTTATATAATTAAGTTTATGTTTTAACTTCTTTTTTTGGTGAGGCAGTTGGGGTTAAGTGACTTGCCCAGAGTTACACAGCTAGTGAGTGTTATGTGTCTGAGGCCGGATTCGAACTCAGGTCCTCCTGACTCCAGGGCCGGTGCTCTATCCACTGCGCCACCTAGCTGCCCCTATGTTTTAATTTTTGAGGGCTCATTGAACTAATATTTTCCTTTGGAGGAAAAAGTGGTCAGTCTGGTAGAACAGCATGAATGTTTTAGTCAGAAACTCTCCCCCCTCTTTTTCCCAAACAAAACTAATTAAATTTCCCTTAAAGACTCCCCCCTTTCTGATTTTCTTTTACTATTGAAAGCACCATCATTATCCTAGTTACCTAGGTTCACAACCTCAGCGTCATCCTCACCTCCATACGCACTCCACATATCCAATCAAATCTTACTTCTACTTTCATAATATTTCCCATCTATTTTTCCTTCTCTTCATCACAAGGCTACTTATACTAGCTGCTCCCCTGGCAGGGGCCCTTATAACCTCACACCTAGTACAATAGCCTGTTGCTGCATCTTCCTGACTCAAGTCTTTCCCCACTCCAAGTCATCCTTTTCTACTTAGCCCAGGTCAGACCATGCCATTTCCTTACTTAATACTCCAGCGGCTCTCTGTTACCTCCAGAATCAAATGTAAAATGATGAGCTTGGCATTTACAGCTCTTCACAACCCTGTCCCTTCCCACCTTTCCAGTATTTTTATACTTTACATTCCTCTACCTACTTTCTGATGCAGCTGCACTGGCCTTGCTGTTCCTTGAACACAACACTCTTTCACTGACTGTCACCCATATTTAGAATGTTCCCCCTCCTCAAATCCACCTCCTCGCTTCTCTGTTCTCTTTCAAGACTCAGCTCAAATGTCACCTTTTGTAAGAAGGCTTTCCTCTGAAATGACCTTCCCCTTGGCCTGTATATAATTCTGTATGTACATAATTGTGTGCATGTTGTCTCCCCCTTTAGAATGTAAGCTCCTTGAGAACAGGGTCTGTCTTTTATCTTTCTTTGTATCCTCAGCACTTAGCATAGTGCACATAGTGAGCACTTAATAAATGATTGTTTGACTGATTAAAACGGTGGACTAGTATCACAGTGATGCCAAAGATCAATTATTTGAGGGAAGGCAAACTGTCAGTTTACATGAGGGAATAGCAGGAGGACCTTTTACATTCTAGTTCTGGGCAGAGGAACTTTCCTTGTTACTTTGCTTACTTGCTTCATCAAACCTATCCCATTACTCCATGACTTTTTGCTAATTGTATACCTTTGATGGTCTTTTATAAATTTATCCATTCACCAGCTTGATTGCCATGAAATTGACTTTTAACAAGAGCGTTAACTATCTAATAGATGTCAGAAGGTATGCTGTGGTAATCAGAGACATATAGCATCTGAGCCATCATTCTGACTCTCCCCTTTACACTTTAACTGCTTAATTGCAGTTTCCGTGGACTTGCGCAGGTTCGTTTATAGCCTTTTGGGTGTTTGTTTTTAATCTGACTTTAAATGATTCTCTTCCAGAATAGGGTGATTTTGTGTTTTAGCTTAGACAAGTCCCTTTGCCAAAGTATTGAAACATAAAAATGTTTATCAATAAGTAAGCCATTAATTTATTTCCCTAAGAATTACTGAATACTACCATCTTGCCGTTGTAGGCACATGCTTTTAATGGTAAGATAGAAAGCTTCATTCAGGGGATTTGTTGTAGATAAGAAATATTGAAAGGGGAACGAGAAGCAGGAGGATACTGGAATGGAAGAATCAAGTGGAATTTGACAAGACATTTTGTCAAATTTTATTTGTTAGCATAGTACTCCTAGCCTAATTTGATAACTTAGCAACTAATTATAGTGAAACAACTGTTGAAATGTTTTCATGTTTCATGATTTTCAGCAAGTCAAACTGTCTGCAAAAAATATTTTTCCTTTTTAATTCTATGAAAAATAAACTGAGATACAAACACACAACAGCTCTGACGAAATCAATCATATTCTGAAATCTAAAACATTTAATCCCTCCTGTATAATTTTGTTCATAATGAGAAAATAATGTCCTTCTATAGTTACTTTTGAAATTATCAAAAATTAGAGAGCAGAGCTCACAATTTCAGAAATATATAGATAAAACTGCTTCATTTTCATGTCTTAGACATTTTCTCATTGTCTAATTTTCTGATTTGTGAATGAGCATACATCCCCTAGTATTTGTCTATTTGTGCATTTCAAGAGACATATGAGAAATTTAGAGACTGAAATCCTGGAACACAAGGCCACTTTGCAGTTCTTGGGACTTTGGTTTAAGTGATCCATTGGTGGAAGCTATTGTTGGCTCAGTTTACATCTCTAATCTTGTTAAAGACAAAGAATTCTTAGGTTTCTCTTCAGTAGTCATTACTTAGTGTCCACAGACTCAGACATAGGCCCTGCTCTACATCTTTTCCTTTCGGAGTACCTTCATGTAATTGTTTTGGAATCTTTATCTGATTTTAAAAGAAGGCACAGCCTCCATGAGGTCTATAGGCACCAAAAAGCAGATGATCCTAACCAAGTGTAACCAAGTTATAATAAATGAATTTAGGACAAGCACCACAGATGAACAGTGACCAATACTCATAATTAAACAGAAAGAAGAGAATGGACTAGATTGCATTTTGAAAACTGCACCGCTCTTGCAAAGTATTGTGGTACAGTGGAAAGGAAGATGATGATAGGATAAGGACCTCAGTTTGAATCCTTACTACTTGTTGCCTAACTGATCTCAGAAAAGTGACTTCTCTCAGCTACAGTTTCCTCCTTTATAAAATAAAGGAGTTTGGGCTAGGTAAGCTCAAATTGAGGCAATTCTATGTGTGTTCCCTGTTCTCCAGTTCTCTTTGACTCAAAATTCCTTGACATCCCCCATTTTCTTCTTACTCTGTCTTTAATAATGACATGGCCCTTCTTACCAAGGTCAGCTCCTCTACATGTGCACTTGATTTCATTACCTCTCATCTTTTTTTAGCAGATTGCATCCATAATCATTCCCCCTCTCTTAAATCTTTCCCTATTAACTGTTTTCCTACTGCCTTCAAAGCCCTGGTCTCCCCCATCCTTAAAAAAATCATTAAACTCTTCCAACCCCTCAAATTGTTGTCCTAAATCTCTCCTCTTTCTTAAACTCACACACACACACACACACACACACACACACAAACACAAAACCTTCACTTCATCTCACTCACCACTCTTTAACCCTTTGCAGTCTGGCCTTTGACTTTATCACTCAACTGATACTGCTCTTTGGAGTTACCAGTGATCTCTTAATTGCTAAATCTGAAAACTAGACAACAGTGTGTGTGAAAAAAGATGTGGAGTGTCATCTAAACGGCCTGAGTCAAAACTGACACAGCAGCCCAAAAAGGTACATTAATAGATTTTATTTATATTATTTAATATGCCGTATTAATTAAGGCATACTGTTGACAATTATGGATATGATAGTGCTAAATACTGCCTTTACTGTATCTGGAATGTAAGGTATATTTTACTTTGGGTACTTCATTTTAAAGATGTGGATAAACTGGAACACATTCAGAGAAGGATGATTATCACAGTAAAGGGCCTTGGAATTGTGGCAAATTGAATTTGAGTTGAAGGAATTGGGCATATTTAGCCTGCAAACCAGACTTTGGAGAAGGGACATTGTAGCTGTCAGTTCCTTAAAGTAAAAGAATTATCCTTGTCTTAATAGGCAAGGTGCAGAGTGGCAGATTTTGCCTAGATATAAAGCAAATCTTCCAACAATTATAGTTCAGATTTAGAATGGGCTACAGTTCTTCAGAGATTATTTGACGTAAAGGAGAGTATTGTACAGGTACTGTGCAAGTGAAAGAGTAATTGTGATTTGGTGCAAAAGGGAAGATGTTTATTACCAAAATCTTATATTTCATGGCTGGGAATAAATTTAAATCTTAATGACAACGGGGGAGACAAGTTACCCACTTGCTAAAGCATTATTAATTCTTCTTAATAATCTATCACCATCTATTCATGTTTTTTATGTCAAATTACTATTTGGAGCTTGAACTACAAGAAACCTGTGACATTATTTCTGTTAAAGTATGTACCATATGCCCTTTCCTTCACTTTACTGGAATCTTTGTTCTCAGTTTGGTTCTAGAGAAAGAATTTCTTAATATTACCTATTAATCAAATACATATAAATATATATGTACATGTATACAGATATTCATACATTTCAGCACAGATGCTGAAATGTTCGCAAAATAATGCTACTTCTACCCTTCTGTATTTATTTCTGCAAATAATAGACTGAATCAGTATTTTAACTTTCAATTTTATTTATTTTCTGAATATTCTTTTAAAACAAGCAACAGTATAGTATGGCAGGGCCTTGGAAGAACATCTTCTCTTGAAACTTTTCTGCTTTCATCTTTCTTCACATGTTATCTGTGAGAAAATATCAAATTATTAAATTCTGCATTCATGCATATGGCCAAAATCCCCCATCAGCAAACTATGTTCATTTTAGTGATAATAGGACTTCATGCTCTAATTCAGAAATTCACAGAGAAAAATCAAGAACATCCTTAATTCATACTGTGCCCTAAAATACCTGAATTGTAGAGAAAAGAGTCAACTGTTCAGATTTTAAGGGAAGGACTATATTTCTAGGTACTCTCTGATTGTACAAATACACTAGTGTTCATAAATATGAATCAAATAATTGCATATTTATTCAAATGATGCACATTTTTATAATATGCAGAGAAAAAAGATTATTAAAATAAATAGATATAGATAGAATATATAGTCTATCCTTTTATATCTTAATCTGCTATGCCACAATAATAGGCCATTCAAAGAATCTATTAAAAGCATAAAGGTCAGATTTATATTTCTAGGCATTGAATATCACCACAGAATTTGGAAGGGCCTTTAAATGAATATCATAGAGCTGTAAAATCTCCGAGTTGGGAAGGAACCTCAGAGGAATCCAGCCTCTCCCCTGTAAGCAGGAATTACCTGTAGGACATTTTTAAGCAGGTGGCTATTCATTTCCCCGAGAGGCATAATGAAGAATAATAAAAAAAAGCTTACATTTAAAAAAATTTTGCAAAACACTCTCTTCCACCAGCGATGGGACGAATAGGGGTCAGTATTAAATAGTGTTATATTAAATTCAGAAGATTTTTAATCTTGACACGACCAGTCTCCTATACAAACGATCTAGATAAGCCTCTTCCCTTCCCTGGGTCCGAGGGCTTTTTTTTTTCCCCCCCTTTCTCCTCCCGTAAATGAGGCAGCCGGGCTAGATGCTCTGATGTCGTATCCAAGTCAAAATTTATGATTC
Source organism: Vombatus ursinus (assembly GCF_900497805.2). Classification (NCBI taxonomy): domain Eukaryota; kingdom Metazoa; phylum Chordata; class Mammalia; order Diprotodontia; family Vombatidae; genus Vombatus; species Vombatus ursinus. The sequence continues at coordinate 318,259 of NW_020954554.1, read as the reverse complement.
TCAAGGTGCCGTATTGAACCATCTTCTACTTAAAGCCCTCCAGTGAGGGGGCACTTTACCTCACCTCCTCTCCTGCTCCCTTTTCCCTTTACCCTCCCCCCCTTCTGCTCCCCTCTCTATTCTCCCTTCTCTTCCCTCCCGTCACTGCTTCCCTCTCCCTCCCCCACCCTTTCTCTTTCTGCATCTACCTCCTCCCGTTTCAGTCCCCCACGCCACCCCAACCCCCCCCCCCTCGGCCCCCCCCCCCGCCCGCCCCCGTCCCCCCTCCACCCCGCCTTTTGTCGGCTCGGCGGGGATGGGGATGGGGGAACACCCGCGGCGGGGGGGGGGGGGGGTTTTGCCTCACCTGAAATCACGATCCGTGTTTCTCTGTTGCTCCTAGTTGGGGCCCCGGTTGCCCAGCACAATCAGGCGCATTCTCCTCCCCAGACCGAAAGCGGAGGGCTCCTCAGGGGCCGGCGCTGGCAGGGGCAGCGCGGGGACCTGGGGCGCTTGCTGAGGCAGCGCGGCAGCTTGAGCCGGCTCGAACTGGTTGTCTTCCAAGCCGTTGGCGAAGCCCCGGTTCTGCTCCTCACGAGGCCTCTTGACACCTCGCTTCCAGTGGCTCCCTTGGGGCCCGGTGTAGGGGGACCCCGCCTGCCCGTGGGCCAGCCAGGCTGCCGCCCCCCCGGGGGGAGGGGCCCCGACCCCAGCTCCGAACAGCAAGGAGCTGGGGCCGCAGCCGCCGTCTCCTCCCCCATTTCTGCAGGCACTCCCGCCCCCTCCAAATGCCCCCTCCAAGGGCAGCTGCTGGTGGAAGGGGGCCATACCCGAGGCCGCAGCCGCCTCCACTTGCTCGCCCTCCTCCTCAAGGCTGATCTCCTCCCCCTCCTGGAAGCCCTGGTCGTCGACTGGGGTCTGGGGCCCATCATCTGAGGAAAAGGCTGAGGAGGCGGCGGCGTCGCCGGCCTCCTCCTCCTCCATGGCGTCGCCTTCATCCTCCAGCTCCATCTGGTCGTCCTCCAGGGTGCTGCTGTCGGCCAAGGCCGCCGCCTCAGCCTCAGCCTCGGCCTCTGCTGCTTCTTCCTTAGCTGCTGCTACTGCTGCTGCCTCGGCTCCTGCTGCTGCTGCTTCTCCTGCTACTGCTGCCTGAGCCCCGAGCTCACTCAGCTCCTCTGCCTCACTGGGGCTGCCTGAGGCCGTGGCCAAGGCCGAAGCCTCGACCTCCACCTCCAACTCCTCCGCCTCCAGCTCAAACACTAACTCCTCCACCTCCTCCTCCTCCTCGTCAGCCCAGTTTGAGCGGTTGCTCATAGCCCCCTCCCTTTCGAAGGCTGCGTGGAGCTGCCTCATGAAGATTGAGGCAAACTCTTGGTCAGCCTCGCGCCATCTCCTCAGCCTGTCCATCTTGGCCTTAGTGGGGCTGGGGTGCATGGTGAGGCCTCGATGGCTGGAGGCCTTCGGGCTGCAGTCAGAGCTCAGGAGCTGCGCGGCTCTGCTGCTGCCTGAACCGAAGGGGCTGAGGGGGCTGGCGCGGGTGGCGCGGCTGGCGCTTAAGAGGCCGCCGAGGGGACCGCCCCGCGCCTACGTCAGAGCGTCGGCGCGCGCTCGGGCAGCGATTGGCCGTTGGCGATCACTGCGCCGGCCTCTGCACGCAGCCAAGCTTCCAGAGCTTGACTACGCCTATCGGGCGGCTTCGGAGGTGCCACCTTTCTTTCCGAGGTCATGAACCTCAGTTCTCTCAGAAGGACTTCCTGAGAGTGATGGCCAGGGTCATTCCTTGCCCTTCCGGTCTCACTCACCCACTGGTGGTCTTCCCCCGAATTAGACACAATACTCACGTAGTACTCTGGCGTGAACAGCAAGCTCGGTCACTGGCACCCCACCGAGCAGTGGTCACTGTGCCTCTCCCGGCGCGGGGTAATAAGCGTGCCTCTGCTCTCTGGCCTCTGGGCCGAACAAAGCAAGGCTAGCCAGCCCCCTCACATCGATCCTGGATAAGGCCGGCCTTTAGAAAACCCCACGCAAGCCACATGTCCCCCAGGGCCCCTCTCCGGACACCTCCTGGCTGCATCCCACAAAATATTCTCCCAGTCTTGGGCGGATCCTAATGTCTGAAAACGCTTGGACCCTGCAAAATGTACTTCCTGAACATGGAATTTTTATGTTATTTTTCTTCCATGTGATTTCTCGGGTTTTTTGAGGAATGGTTTTCAAATTAGAGATTTATTACAGGAGTTATTGATGTCAAGAGCTTAGCAAGCCCTAACTTCTGTGTCTGAAGCCCTCAGAATACGGGGTGCTTTTTTGTTTTACTTATGAAAGTGACCTATGCCGGGAAAGATTTCCAACTCTCCCTTCGGAACCTGTTTACTGACCTTATTAGGGAATCCCATGCAAAGAACATAAGGTCCAAAACCATTCATGAGTAGTCTGGAACTAAGAACAAGAAGAATAGCAAAAGGGCCTCTACCTCACTTTCACTTTCTGTCTTCACTCCAGCCAAAAGGGAAAGGGGAGAATAAGCAGAAGCACTCCAGGAAGCCATTTAGCATAACATTACTGGCGGTGTGAGACTTTCCCTCTCTCAGACCAGTCATTTTACCTGTGGAAGGGAGTAACTTGAGATTTACACCTACTTGCATACAAAAGCTGAAGAAAGTGGAGGTTAGAGATAGTTAAGGAAACTAAAGAGCTGAGTCAACATTTTGGGGGTGGGGTGGGGTGGGACTTGATCTTGTGGAGCCCTGAGACTGCCTGCATTCCATCCATCCCCTAAGGCCCTTTTCTCAAGTTGCTGAGCCTCTTTCTCACCTCTAGTGATTTTCACTAGTCACCTGAGTATCCCTAGATAAGAGTATCTTTGATATGTCTGTTCCACTTGGATTATAGATGCAGAGCTAGGAAGGACCTTGGAAGCCACCCACTGAGGCGAACCTGGGTCTTCCTGACTCCAAATCTAGTGCCCCATTCACTATACCATTAGCAAAGAAATCCAGATACCTAGCTGCTTGCCAGGTAGCTGTGACCTCCCTTTTGACCCAGCTTTTTACTGCCACAGCCAGCCCTCATTCCCACTCCAGTAGGGGTATATTCCCCAACCTGGGTGGCAGTTTGACCTCAGAGATTCAGTTTCCTCATGTGTAAATTTTGGCTACTAATACCCGTGATACCTTCTTCAGAAGCTTGCTTTTTGGCTCAAATAAAGAAATTAATGTAACATGCCTCACAAACCTTAAAAGGCTATGGAAATTTTAGTTGTTGCACACACTTTGTGGGCTCCACCTGTCCTTCCTTGCTACTTTTCAAGCATGTGTGCTAACGTAGTGTGTCACACTGTGGCTTGTGTTGTAAGGGGCATCAGCTTTCCCCACCCAACTAAATGGCAAGTAATTATTAGTAATATGGACCTACTTTATTTCATTCAAATCTTGCTCTCCACCCCACCTCCCCCACACACTTTTCCCTCAGTGGGATTAATTAATAAGGTATATAATTATACCACCAACAAATTAACTTTGTAAAGGATGACAGGGACGACTTCATTGCTAGCTGCTGACAGTGGAAAAATGTAATCAATCAGTGAGATTAGGGGACCAGACCAGTGCCCGGCTGATAAGGAAACCTGAATTCCATTTCTCAGACTTTTGTCTCAGACTTGCTGTATGGACTTTGTTTTCTCTCCCATGTTTTTGATAAAACCGTGCCATTAATGACACCTATTCCCTTCTTTTCTTGTGATTATTATGATAATAGATATTTTGAAATAGAAAGACCTAGAAAAGTTCTATTTTCCCCTGAATTATAAAATTCATAAATATTTATTTTTTAAAAATTTCCTATAGAAGAATGAAATTGTTTTCCTGGAAAGGCTTCTTATGGTGTTCTACTTTAACCAATGACTATAGGTTTTCTAAAGCTGTTTGTCTCACTGTTATGCCCAATCTGGCAGACGAATTTGCTTAGTGACGGAGATTTTGCATACTCATATGCTTCCTAGTCCTATATTCTTTTTCTTTTTCTTTCGTATAATATTATGTCATTCTCTCTTTTCCTTATGTTCATATAGATAACAGAAGAGGAAGGTTTATATATATACAGTAGGAAGGTACCTTTAGTGTCTGGTTTAATTAGTTTTCTGCCTGGATGATCCTCATAGAATGAATTGCTTTTGGAGCAGTTTGGTCAAAAAGAAAAAAAAAAAAGTCCTTTGTCTAATTATTCAAACTTTCCTGTAGGCAATAAGATTCATCATGTAGCAAGATTTATTTTCATATTCTAAATTAATGATCATTTACAAATAGCTACTTTATTCTGTTTCTGATATGATCTGATATTACCACATGAAGAAAAGTTATATTTATAAGAATAGTATTGTTTTTATATCCAGAGGGCATGGAACTTTACCTTTTTTGTTCCATTGAGATAAATACCCTCATTTAAAAATAATACAAGACAAGTTGCATAATGAATTGTATAAAGAAGCTCTACTTCATATCAAGGAACATGCTTGTGGTCAAAAGAAAAAAGTTGAATTAGGGATTCTGTTTTCAGCAACCAGTTTCTACACCCTTGATTTCAAGCTACTCCTTAATTCATTAGAAACTTGAACAAGAGGAGACCTAGTTTCTTGTGTGGGAATGGGATTATAGAAACCTCTGGGCTTCCATTTTATTAGGAATAAGGGTGATAAAAGTTTTGTATACTAAAATAGTAAGTAGCAGAGTGGATAGAGCTCTGGGATTGGAGTCAGAAAAACCTGAGTTCAAATCGAGCCATACTTATTAAGCTGTCGGACCCTAGGCAGGTCACTTAACCCCGTTTGCCTCAATTTCCTCATCTTTAAAATGAACAGGAGAAGGAAATGGCAAACCCCTCCAGGATCTGCTAAGAAAACCCCAAAAGAGGTGACAAAGAGTAGGACACAACTGAAAAATGACTGAACCACAAAATTAGACATTCCAATGTGTACCACAAAAGAAAGTGAAGTCAGTTAAATGATATTGTTCTATTAATCATACAGTTTTATTTACTGTATTCCTCCCCACTGCATTCTCAACTTTTAGTGTAAAGGTTTTTTAGAAATTATTAAGCCATCATAATATTATAGATCCTCCACTGACTTTGGCTTTCAATGCGTCACTATAGTATGGAGGTAACCCTGATAATAATAATAGTTCCTGGTTCCTGTCAGGTCCTGCTAAGGTCAGCAACGGCCAATAGTCTATAATGTGAGGAACCAGCCTGATAAATTTGAAGAGGCTCTTTATTTAGTTGGCCCCAGGATCACTAATTCCCAAGTACCTCTTGAGGATACTCTGCTGAATTATAGGAGAGGTGGTGATCTGTGTCTAGAAGGCAGCAGCTCTGGTGGTGAAATAACAGATTCTAGAAGTGGGTAAGGAAAAGGAATTTTCACTTGTTGGTGTCATTGTTCTTTTGAGATGATAAATGTAAAAGGCAGGGGTTAAATTATGTAACTTATAAAAGTACACAGTTTTGGACCTGCTGGCATTGTATTTCCTGTGGAAATTGTCGATCTAGGATATGATTGAAATTTATTATTGCGAAAGTCTTTGATATGTTAGGCCCAAAAGCTAACCTTGTAATTTATATTACCTTAGTAATGCAGAATCCTAATTGTGGGGGTAGTATGATATGGTAGAATGAGTGCTGGATTAGGAGTCAGAGGGTTTGCATTTGAAACCTGGCCACCTGTGTAACCCTAGAGGAGCCACTTCCCCTCTCCAGGCCTCAGTTTCCTCATCAGTAAAATGAAGGAGTTAGACTAGGTGGGCTCCAAGGTCCTTTCCAGCCCCAAACCTATGATACTATATGTAGGATTTATTATTATTATTATTATTATCATTAATAATATTATTTAATACCTTTTTGGGTTGTGGAATAAAGAGGAGAGTAGACGGGCAATGTTAACTATTTGGTTAAAAAGTCTTGGATTTTACCTGAGAAACTATAGTTTTAAATTCTGGATTCTGTTTTCTAGTATATAAAAAATAGTACCACTAATTTTCTCCCTTTTCTAATGGCAATGTGATATAATTGAAAGAACATTGTTCTAAAAATCAGGAAATTCAGTCAGCTTCTGTTTCTAGCTCTGCAAGGTAATTTCATTCAACATGCTTTCTCTTTCTTTTTAGTCCTCTAAAAATAATGGAATTTAACTAAATGAGCTCTCAATTTCCTTCTAGCTCTAGCACTTTAAAATACTGTGAGTCTAAGTTCTTGACTAATTTGGATTTCATAAATGAGGCAGATTGTATCATTAAAGAATTAAAAAAATAGCTCACAAATCCAACAGGTGTGCTTTTATTTGTCACAGGTAGGGAACCTGTGGCCTCGAGGCCACATGTGGTCTTCTAGGTCCTTGGGTGCAGCCTTTTAACTGGGTCCATGTTTTACAGAACAAATCCTTTTATTAAGGGGATTTGTTCTGTGAAGTTTGGATTCAGTCAAAGGGCCACACTTGAGGACCTAGAGGGTCACATGTGGCCTCGAGGCTGGATTTATTATTATTATTATTATTATTATTATTATTGATTTTATATTATTTTATTTTAAAAATTAATTTATTTGTTTTTAGTTTTCAACATTCACTTTCATAAGATTTTGAGTTCTAAGTTTTTCCTCACCCCACCCCAAGATGGCATGTAATCTGATATAGGGTGTACATATATAATCATATTAAACATATTTCCACATTAATCATGTTGTAAAGAAGAACCAGAGCCAAAGGGGGAAACCAGAAGAAGAAAAAAAACATACGAAAAGAGGAGAAAATAGTATACTTCGCTCTGCATTCAGACTCCATAGTTCTCTCTCTGGATGTGGATAGCTTTTTCCATCTTTATTTTGAAATTGTCTTAGGTCATTTCATTGCTGAGAAGAGCTGAGTCTACCAAAACTGGTCATCTCACAGTGTTGCTGTTACTATGTACAGTGTCCTCCTGGTTCTGCTCATTTCACTCGAAGTAAGTTCATGTAAGTCTTTCCAGGTTTTTCTGAAGTCCGCCTGCTCATCATTTCTTACAGCACAATAGTATTCCATTATGTTCCTATGCCACAACTTATTCAGCCATTCTCCAATTGATGGGCATCCCCTCAATTTCCAATTCTTTGCTACCACAAAAAGCTGTTATAAATATTTTTGTACACGTGGGGCCTTTTACCATTTTTATGATCTTTTTGGGATACAGACCTAGAAATGATATTGCTGGGTCAAAGGGTACGCACAGTTTTATAGCCCTTTGGGCATAGTTCCAAATTGCTCTCCAGTATGGTTGGATCAGTTCATAACTCTAGCAATGCATTAGTGTTCCAATTTTCCCACATCTTCTGATCTAGGATTTTAAAAGCAATTTTACTAGGTCATTTTAGGACCTTGCTAAATGTCATTAGCTCCTGGCATAAAAATGCAGAGAAGTTAGTGGTTAGTCACTGATTAAGCATTCATTAAGAGTTTTCTCTGTGCTAGGCGTTGTGTGAAGCTCTTGGGATACAATAAAAGGTAAAATAAAAAATGAAATAAAGCAAAAAAAAAATTCCCTTCCATCAAGGAGCTCACCTTCTAATGGGGGAGACAACAGATGAATAATCATATGCATAAAAGATATATACAGAATGGATGGAAACTAATCTTATAGAGGAAGACATTAGAAACTGGGGCCACCAGGAAAGGCTGAATCTTAAAGGAAATTAGGGAAACAGAGGCAGAGGTGAGGCAGAAAGCCATTGCAAAGACATTTGGATTTGGGAGATAGAGTTGGGCCAATGTAGCTAGATCATAGAGCGAATACATAGGAGTAAGGTGTCAGAAAACTGGAAAGGTAGGAAGGAGCCAGGTTATGAAGAGCTTTAAGTTTGAAACAATTTTATATTTCATCCTGGGAGAAAAAGGGAACCAGTAAAATTCATTGACCTAGGGGAAAGGAAGTAACAGGGTTAAGCCTATACTTTAGAGAAGTCACCTTAGCAGCTCAGTGAAGGATGGGTTGGACTGGGGAGAGATTTGAGGCGGACAGACCAGTTAGAACATTGTTGTAGCTTCTGTCCTCCTGGGCTGTTTGAAGAGAAGGCTGACTGCCCAGATCCCACATAACTGCTCTAGGAAAAACCTGAAATTTACAACAGACAGAATGATGATAAAGTCAATGAGAAACTATATTAAGTGCCATTTTTGCCCCACAACTACACAGAACATTAGCTAGAAGTCCACCAGCAATAAGGAAGGAATAGAGGGCTTAGCATATGAAATTCTAGAAGGCAAAGAAGATTTTTTTTAAAAGAGCAAAAAAAAAGTTTATTTAAAAATTCAAATAAAATTGGTAGAGGAAAAATTTGGAAATGAAATGAGAGCAGTACAAGAAAATTATGAAAAGAGTGAATTGGTAAAATAGGCATAAAAATCCTGAAGAAAATAACTCCTTAAAAATTAGAATTGTTCCAGAGGAATATGATGACTCCATGAGACCTCAAGAAACAAAGTCAAAAGGCTGAAAAAAGAGAAGAAAATGTAAAATATCTAATTGGAAAAAAAACTGACCTGGAAAAAAGATTGAGGAGAGATAACTTAAGAATTATCGGACTATCTGAAAGCCATCATAAAAAAATGGCACAGACATCATATTTCAAGAAATTATAAAGGAAAACTGTCCAGATATTTTATAACCAGAGGGCAAAGAAGAAATTGGAAGGATCCATCAGTCACCTCCTGAAAGAGATCCTAAAATGAAAACTCCCAGGAATATGATATCCAAATTCCAGAGCTCTCAGGTCAAGGAGAAAATGCTGCAAGCAGCCAGAAAGAATTAATTCAAATGCTGTGGAATCACAGTCTGGATTGCACAGGATTTAGCAGCTTCCACATTAAGGAATAGAGGGCTTAGAATATTAAATTCCAGAAGTCAGAGGAGCTAGGATTACAACCAAACATAATCTACCCCCCAAAACTGAGTATAATTCTATAGGGGGAAAAGGTGGATATTTAATAAAATTGAGGACTTTGAAGCATTCCTGATGAAAAGACCAGGGTTGAATGGAAAAGTTGACATTCAAACACAAGACTTAAGAGAAGCATAAAAAGTAAACACGAATAAGAAGTAAATAGGGTTAAACTGTTTATATTCCTATATGGAAAGATAATACACACAACTTAAGAACTTTATCATCATTAGAGCATGTAAGAAGGAGTCTGCCGAGGGCATCAGTGTGAGTTTATTTTATTGCGATGATCCCCCCAAAAGTAATGGAAAGATAAGAAAGAAGAATTTACCAGGAGAGGGCACAAGGGGGAGGAAGAATGGGGAAATTATCTGACATAAAAGAGGCACTAAAGTAAGAGTTTTGAAAATGGAGGGGCACATGCAATGCTTAAACTTCACTCTCATGTGAACTGGTTCAAAAAGGGAACAATATATGTACACACACAGTTGGGTATAAAAATCTGTCTTACTGATCAGGGAAGTAGGACAGGAAGGGCCTAAGAGGAATGGGAGATGGGGGGAGGGGAGGGGAGGGGATAAGGTGGAGGGAAGATTAAGGAAGGCAGTGGTAAAAAGAAAAATAGTCTTTTAAGGAGAGAGAGAGAGAGAGAGAGAGAGAGCGCGCGAGAGGGAGCGAGCAGGATTAAGGGGAAATACCCAGTAATCATATCTGTGAATATGACTGGGATGAACTCAGCCATAAAACATAAATGATATCAGAATTGATTAGAAATTGGGATCTGACAATATGTTGTTTACAAGAAACACTCTTGATGTGTAGTCATGCAAAACACTTCCATAGTAGTCTTGTTGTGAAAAACTGAGTATATTTCCCTTCATCCTATCCTACCCCCCATTTATTCTACTCTCTTTTTTGACCCTGTCCCTCTTCAGAAGTGTTTGCTTCTGATTACTCCCCTACCCCAATCTGCCCTCCCCTCTATCATCCCCCTGCTCTCTTGTCCCCTTCCCCCTTTTTTTCCTGTAGGGTAAGATGGATTTCCATACCCCATTGTGTATGTTATTCCCTCCTTAAGCCAAATCCTAAGAAAATGAGATTCACTCATTCCCTCTCACCTAAGGGGAGAAAATTTTAAAAAATAGTTTAAACAAAAACACCTGAAAATATCTAAAGTGTTCTACATCTGTGGTCCTCTCTCTTCTGCAGAGGAGTAGATGGAGGTGTCTTCACCTGTCCTTTCCTTGGAGTCATGTTTGTCCCTTGTAATTTTGCAACATTCACTTTCCTTTGTTTTGTGGAGGTTGTTTTGTTGTAATTATTATGTGTATTGCTGTCTCAGCTTCACATAACTTCACTCTTTTGTTGTTTAGTAGTTTTTTCAGTTGTCAGACTCTTTGTGGTTTTTTTTGTTTTGTTTTGTTTTGTTTTTGTTTTTGGTGAGGGCAATTGGGGTTAAGTGACTTGCCCAGAGTCACACAGCTAGTGAGTGTCAGACTCTTTGTGACCCCATGTGTGGGGTTTTCTTGGCAAAGATATTGGAATGGTTTGCCATTTCCTTCTAGGAAACTGAAGCAAACAGGGTTAAGTGACTTGTCCAGGGTCACATAGCTAGTAAGGGTCTGAAGTCAGATTTGAACTCATGAAGATGAGTTTTTATTCTAGGGCCAGTACTCTATCACCTGCACAACCTAGCTGCCCATACTTCCCTCCATATCAGTTAATTTAAATTTTTCCAAGCTTCTCTGTATTCATCACGTTTATCATTTCTCACAGCACAGTAATACTACATTCCATTCATATACCACAATTTGCCTAGTCATTCCCCAGTTGATAGGCATCTACTCTGTTTCCAGGTCTTTACTACTGCTGAGTGCTGCTATAAATATTTTAGTGTATATGGGGACTTTCTTCTTATCAGTGATTCCTTTTGGGTATATGCCTGGCTGTGGAATACAGATGAGGAAACTGAGGCCAACAGGGTGAAGTGACTTGCCCATCTAGTAAGTGTCTGAAGGCTGGATTTGAACTCAGGGAGATGAGTCTTCCTGACTCCAAGTCCAGTGTTCTATTTTTTAAAACAACACCAAATAGTATCTAAGGTCCATAGGAACTATTCCTCCTTAATCTGTACATTTTTTATTATTTCCCTCCATGTTCAAGATCTTTTTTTTATCTGAATGTGTTTTCTTATTTTACCTTATTCTTTAAAGTATCCTTGTGGATAGTTTGACTCGTATAGAATATAAACTGTAAATTATCTTTAACAGTATTATTATTTTTATTATAATGGCACAGTCCAGCCACACAGACTGAATTGAACTTTCCTCTAGCTATTTAGTTAGTTGTTGTTGTTGTTGTTGTTGTTTTTTAATGTCTAAAGAACACTGCTAATTGAATCTATACAAGTATTTCATGTGCTTTTAACAAAATATGTGGACTGGCCTCCACATATTTCTTTCTTTCTTTTCTTTCTTTCTTTTTTTTTGCATTTTTTTTTTTGTTGTTTTGAGGGAGATTTTCCTATATGTTACTGCCTCTTAGAAATGCTGTTGATTTTGTGGGTTGAATTTGTAGCCAGAAACTTTGCTGAAGCTATTAGTTGTCTCAGTTAGCATATTTTCTGATTGTCTGGTATTATCTTAGTAAAATAGCATATCATCAAATAGTGATAGTATCATCTACTCTTGACCTGTTTTTACACCTTTCATTTCTTTCTCATCTGATTTCTATTGCTAGAATTTCTGGAATTGTATAAAATAATAGAGGGGAGAGTGAATACCCTTGCTTTATTCCTGTATTTATTGAGAAAACTGCTAGTGGATCTGTTTACTATATGATGGTTGTTTTTGGTTTTCTGTAGATTCTTTTTATGATATTAAATAAGATCCCTCCATTCTGTAGGCATAAGGACACAGTACTGTCTTTAAAAAGGAAGAACAAAAGAAATCCTAATTCAGAAAAAAAGCAACAGTAGAAACACAGATGGAGAGGAAAATATAAAACTAACTCCCACAACTTTAAATTTGAATGGATTAAACAAGCTGATGGTTTTTTTTTATATCAAGTGATAAATTGGATAAGAAAATGAAACTCTGGAATATGTTTTTAAAGGAAATACATCCTAAGTGCAAAGACATACACAGAATTAAAATGAAAGCTAGAACAAAACTTACCATGTATCATATAAATTTAAAAAAACAGAGATTGCAATTCTGCTTTGCTTTTTTGTTTGTTTTTAATATAAATGGGTAATGTACTTTACCAAAGTTTTTTGGGCATTTATTCCACTAATTTTTATTATGGCTAATAATACTGATTATTTTTCTAATGTTGAATCATCATTGCTTCCCTGATATAAAATAACCCAGCCTTGTTGAATGATTTCCTGGATGAATTGCTTTAGTCTGTTTTGCTGCATTCTATTTATAAATTTAAATTGATTTTCATAACATACTGGATTGTAGTTTTTCTGCGCTGTGTCCTTCCTTGGTTTCAGTGTAAGGACTATATTTGTCTCATATAAGAAGTTTGGTAGAGTATTTTCTCTTTCAAGTTTTGAAAATTATTTATATTGTATTGGTATTAATTATTTTAAAAGTGTGATAGAATTTTTCTTTAAATCCACAAGGACTAGGGGATTTATCTTTGGTAGTTCTTTTAGAGCTATTTCTTTTTAGTTTTCTGTTAATTTGGATATTTTATATTTTTGAAGGTAATCTATTTCTTTTGTGTTCCCAATTTTGTTAGGCTACAACTTTGCGTAGTATGTTTTGATAATCTTTTTTTTATTTCATCTCCTTTTGCTGTGATTTTACCTTATTCATTCTCTATTGATTTTTTTTGCCATATACTTATTAACCAAGTTACTAAAAGTTTATCAATTTTTTAGCCTTTTCAAAGAACCGGCTTTTAGTTTTATAATTTCTATAGGTTTTTTTTGTTTTTTTTTTGTTTTTGTTTTTTGGTTTTTGGTTTTTTTTTTTTGAGGAGATGCGGGGTGGGACACAAGGGCAGGGAGACAGCAAGGTGGTGAAGTGATTCGAGTGCTGAGCCTGGAGTCAGGAAAGCTCATCTTCCTGAGTTCAAATCTGGCCTCAGACACTTACTAGCTGTGACCCTGGGCAAGTCACTTAACCCTTTTTGCCTCAGTTCCTCATCTGTCACATGAGCTGGAGAAGGAAATGGCAAACTACTCCAGTATCTTTCCCAAGAAAACCCCAAATGGGGTCATGAAAAGTCAGATACCATTGAACAAACATAGTCTTTTTGGTATCTACTTTATATATTTCTTCTCTAAGTCTCAATATCTTTTTTTGCACTTATTTGGAGTTTGATTATTGTGGGGTTTTCTAATTTTTAGATTCATATTCAATTAATTAATAGTCCCTTTTCAATATTGTTAATTTATATTTTTAGTGATATAATTATTTTCCCAAGGACTGCTTTAGCTGCATCCCAGAAATGGTGACTTGTTATTTCATCGTTATCATTATCTTTCACATAATTATTCATTGTTTTAATGATTTGTTCTTTGACTTATTTAAAATTTCATTTTAAAATCTCCATTTGGGAGTGGTTTTTGTGTTACCTGAAATAATTACTATTTTTATTGCACTATGGTTTGCAAAGGAAGTGTTTACTGTTTCTGCTTTTTTACATTTTTTGTAATATACTTGTTCCCTGACACATGGTCAGTTTTTTCCTAAAATTTCTGTGTAGTGCTAAGAAATGCATGGTGGTTTTGTGTGTGTGTGTGTGTGTGTGTGTGTGTGTGTCCACACGTGGGTTCCCATTTAGAAGACACCGTTTTAAGACATACTATTTTCACTTTTTTTCTAGTTGTTTTTCCCTTTTGTTCTGATTCTTCTGTCACATCATGCCTAATGTGGAAATATGTTTAGCATGATTGCACGTGTATAACCTGTATCAAATTGCTTGACATCTTGGGAATGGTGGAGGGAGAAGAATTTGGAATTAAAAATCTTATGAAAAGTGAATGTTGAAAACTATCTTTGCATGTAATTAGAAAAAATAAAATACTATTTACCAAAAAAAATTATAAAAAAGGTATCGTAAGTCTTTCAGCCTTACTTTATGTAGCAATATGTTCAAATCTATGATTTTGCTTGTGGTTTGTTCATCTTTCTGTTAGACTTACACAGATCTGAGAAGAGGTCGTGTAAGCCTCTAAATATTATTGTGTAACTATCCAAATCTTATTTCAATTTAGCTAATATTTCCTTTTAGAATATGGATGCTAAAGCATTTGGAGCATATCAGGTTAACTGGCTAATATTGATTTGTTGTTTATGCTTCCTTTCAGCATAATGTAGTTTCCTTGTTTATTTCTATTTCTACTGTGACTTTTTTGTTTTTACCTTCCCTGATGGCATGATTTTAACTCCTTTTTTATTTTTATTTTTGGCGAGGCAATAGGGTTAAGTGACTTGCCCAGGGACACACAGCTAGTAAGTGTTATGTGTGTCTGAGGTCGCATTTGAACTCAGGTCCTCCTGACTCTAGGGCCTATGCTCTTATCCACTGCGCCACCTGGCTGCCGCCGATTTTAACTCCTTTTTAAAAAATTCACTTGATGGATAGTAAATTTTGTTCTCCCTCTTCATTTTTCTTCTCTGGTTTTGCTTTTTATATGTTTCTTGTAAGTGGAAATTTGTGGGGTCTTGTTTTCTTATAAAATCAGTCACTTTAAAATTTTTATTGGATTAAATGGATTAAATAATCCATTCACATTTAAAGTTATGAGAATTGTGTTTGTTTTCCTTTATTTGTGTGTATATACACACATACACACATATTATTGCTTTTTTCCAAAGTAGGATTTATTTTTGTCTGTCTTCTTCTTTTAAGATATTACTTTGTCCCTGCAGTTGCTTTTGCTCAATCTACCTTAAAACAAATCTTTTCCCACAGACTTCCTTCCCCTTATCTTAACCCCTTCCTGCACTCCAGTTTGTCGTGTCTTTCCCTAGTTTTGGAGTTTTACTTACCTTACTAATTAATTTGTCTTTTTTTCTTTCATATTGAGTATTTTGTGTAATTATTCCCCTCTTTTTTCTCCTTTTTTCCTTCAGTTAAATAGTTAACTTAATGCCAGGGGGGGGGGGGGGGGAGGCATCTCCTCAACTACAACTTTTGTTTTATTTTTCTTTTCTGCTCTTTTTTCTTTACTTTGTTCTCTTTATTGATTGTCTTACCTTTCTGTATAGTCTAAAGTTTTATTCTTTTACTCATAGATATTATATTTATTTATTTATTCTTTCATATGTTTCTTTATGTTCATTATGGTATGAAAGCTTCTAAAATAGTACCTTCCCTCTAGGAGCTCACAATTTAATGGGAGAGAAAACATACAAACATGTACAGACAAACTATATTCAAAATAAATAGGAAAAATTAGTAGAGGGAACACATTAGTTGAGAGGGATTGGGAAAGGCTTCCTGTAGAACAAGGGATTTTAGTTGGGACTTGAAGGATGTTTGAAGAATCATGGAGGTGGAGATGAAGAAGGAGAGTATTCCAGGCATGAAGGAGAGCCTGAAAAAAATGCCAGGAGCTGGGAAGTGGAGGAACAGCAAGGAGGCCAATTTCACTGGATCAAAAAATGGTAAGGGTGTAAGGTGTGTGAAGAATGTAAAGGTGGAAGAGGGGCTACTTATGAAGGGCTTTGAATACTAAACAGGGGATTTTGTATATGATCCTGGTGGTAATGGTCTTAGTACTAATTTTGAGTTCTCTCTTCTATTTTCTGTCACTACCTTGTTGATGTCCTGTCCTCCCTTTTTGGTGCTGTTCTTCACTCTTAGAAGTATCAATTCTTGGGACAGCTAGGTGGTGCAGTGGATAGAGCACCAGCCCTGAAGTCAGGAGGACCTGAGTTCAAATGCGACCTCAGATCAAACACTTGACACTTACTAGCTTTGTGACCCTAGGCAGTCACTTAACCCCAACTGCCTAAAAAAAAGAATTGACCTGTAATAGAAATTCCTCTTGATTTTGCAATCCAGATCTACCTTCCTGTTATCCCCATGATAATTTTCTTTCCCATTTGCTACGGAATTTTTTTTCTGGGTATATGACCTTTCCGTTATTTTGGATGTCAGTAGGACCCTGAAACTTTGTTGTCCGTGGAGGCACAGCCCTCTGCTCCAAATCCTTGAAGATTATACCATTACAGAATATATCTCCCACTGTGGGATTATTCTTCATTGTGACCCCTTTCACTGCTCTTTTCCCCCTGTTTTAATCCCCTCTTTACCATCTCTCCCATTTTCCTGTAGCCTCTCTTTTTGCTGAGAGACTGCCATAGTTATTAACCTTTTATTATTTAACATGACTTGATTAGGGTACATCACACATTACCTTTTATCTAACTCCCATCTCCTTTTAAAATTTTATTCACCCTCCCATTCTGTACTTCAGTACCACAAAAGTCACTGATTCACTTATGGAGGGACTTTGTGAAGTGGAGACCATAATTTTTCAAATCTTTTCCTTCACTCTCACTTCTTTTTCTTCCTTAAGTTCTGCTTTCATCTTTATTCTCTTGTATACTTCTAGAAAGAAGTATCTTAATGGTGCCTGTACTGTTATTTCTCTTTTTAACCCCAGCAGTATCTTTCTCTTTACAGTTTTTCCCCTTTTAATCTCAAGTTGGTTAATTTATTTCATTACTGGTGCTTTCCTTGAGTGATGATTAGGCTCAGGTTTACAAGATATATCATTTTGGGTTGTATCTGTAGCTGCTTTTTCTTCCAGAATGTATTCTATTACCTTCTGTGATTTCTGGTTGATGCAGAAGAGTCATGTGATATTTGCATTTCCTTTATATTTGAAGGTATTTTTTCCTGGTTGCTTGCAGAATTTGTCATTAAAATTATTAAATGTAACCACCATGTCGTTTAAAGTTTGAAGCATTAGGGTTTTTTTTTTAAGGCAATCTGTACATTATTTTGATTGGTTCTTTGTTTCTTGTATTCAGGAGTTCTGATTACTTTCTTATATTATTTATTTCAGTATGATGATCAGATTTTTTTTTACATCATGCATGTTTTTCTGGGAGAACTATGACCCTAAAACTGTCTCTGTTCATCCTGTCGTTGAAATCAATGTGTTTTGCTTGTGTAGATATGTGTTTTAACATTATTTCTTATTGCTTTGCTTTTTCCAGGTTGTTCATTTCAGCCTGTCTTCCTAATCAGTTATTCACTCTTTTCCTTTTTTGGAGAAACTCACCACCATGGATTTTTTCTAGTTTGCTAATTATTTATGCTGTGTAGGTGATAAATTCAGCCATCTGTTCCGTTTTAATTTCAAGATTCTGATTTCTCAAACCCATTCATGAACATTCTGCTTCTATGCCAAAGTCTTTAGGGGAATCCACACTTATCTCATTAAGTGTTGGTTGTTTTTTCTTCATCTTGAAATGTTTATTTAAAGTCATTTATAGTCATTTAGATGTCTTAGGCTAGGTGGCACAGTGGATAGAGTGCCAGGGCTGGAGTCAGGAAGACCTGAGTGCCAGTCTGGCCTCACACACTTATTAACTTTGTGACCATGGGCAAGTCATTTAACTCTGTTTGCCTCAGTTTCCTCATCTGTAAAATGAGCTGGAGAAGGAAATGGCAAACCACTCCCGTATCTCTGCCAAGAAAACCCAAATGGGATCAAAAACAGTTGGAAATGACTGAAATAATTGAACAACAATGAGATGTCTTAGTAGCCATCTTCCCTTCTGTTTTATTATTTTTTCTGTTGATTTATTTATGTTCTGGATTTTTAACTAAGTTTTCTTTCTCCTGAGACCTTTGATAGTTTTAATCTTTTCTTCCCTTAAATTCCCCTATCACTCACTTTTTGACTTCTTTCTCTTAGGTAGTAAGGATCCCCAAGGGTTGGATCTCAAAGGTGTCTCAGCCTCCTCTCAGGTTGAGAAATTTGCACTTCACCAGCTTCAATCTCTGTCTCCAATGATTTCTAGAAGGATATTGGACCTAGTTAGAAGTCAGGCCTATTTATGTCAGGCCTAGTACAGCCCCACATGCCTGCTGGTGCCCTTCCTCATTTCCTTATGTTCTTTATTTCTCTGTCTCAGTGTTATTCCCCCAAACAGAACACTCTCCTGTATTCCTGTGACTCATCTAATCCTGGTTGTATACCCTGCCAGAATGGGGCTCTGGTGGGAGGGAAGAGGTGCTGAGTCAGCACTTTAGGGATTAGCTTTCTCTGCTGTTAATTTCTATGTTTGCTCTTTGTTCTGGAAAAGGACCAATGACATCAGGAAGGTAATGTCTTGATTTGCAAGTGAATTGGATTTAAGTGAGGCAGGACTGTGCAAAGTCACCAACCTCACTCTCTCCTCTGAAGACAGGTAGGCCCAGTGGCAAGATACAGATCAGGAGGACTGGAGGTGGCCCCTAAGCAACTTACAATCTAATGGGGGAAGATGCTATACAAAAGGAAGATGAAATGGGAAAGGGTACAGCCGGAAGGGGGCATGATGTTGATGGAGTCAAAACCAAGCAAGGCAGTTGAGGAGAAAAAATTATTGACTGTTGTCTTATTAAGCTTCTTGATGCCTTGACCTGTGGAGACCAGGAATTACTCTAGTTATGGTTCTTAATTCCTCTTTGGGCAAGCTTATGAGAGATAGTAAAAATGGAAAGAATGTCTAGTTCTCCATCTTGTTGGCCACATCAAAATGGTGTTTCTTACTTGATAAGAAATCTGAAATGAAAAGTCGGTTTTTCTTAAGTTGTATTCTTCACTGAATATCTCGGCACACTGGTTATAGTAATATTAACTATCATTTATATAGCTAAAAATTTAAGATTTTCAAAGAACTTTACATGCTTTACCTCTTTTATTCCTCACAACAAACTTGTGACATACATCCTATTATCATCCCCACTTTACAGATGAGGAAATTGAGGCTGACTGAGAGAGTTTAAGTGACTTGCCCTGGGTTAATGTCAGGGGTAGAATTTAAACTCATATTCCTGATTTTAAGTCTAGTACTCTGTCCACTTAGAGGTTTTAGGTTTGTGACCTTGGTCTGTAGTTCAAAACGGACAATTTTTAGAGTTATTATTTTAGCTGATTTAAATATTTCAATAGAAAGGACTTAAAGATGTTAGATTCAGAATGTCATTTGTCAGATGAATGGATTGGACTGGATTATCCCTAAAATTCCTTCCAGCTCAAACGTTCTGTGATTCTTTGTATCTTGAGGAGAGCGTGGTCTGTGCCACAGAATGGCATGACATTGAATTAGATCATTACGCATCATCAACCTGATAAATCATAAAACATAAATCAGCAGCAAAACAAAAGAAACCTTGATTATGGGAGATAGAAGGAACACCAAAAATCTATAAATAATCAAGATACCTAACCTTGACTCTTTCAGTCTCTTCCCCAGCAAAACTATTTTTTTTTCTTTTTAAAAAATCAAGCATGTTAACTAGCAGTACATTTGACTGTTGTGAATTTCTCCTTTCTAATGGAAATGCTGAGTGTTGAATTAATTTTTTTCAAATTGTGATCCAGTGTAATCAAAAACAGAATAATAATCCACCCCTTAATGATTGAGCATTTTCTGTCATTTCGTTTCCTCTTGTCTTACTGAAAATTTTCAACTTTGTCTACTGTATGTAATGATATAAAATGTATTTGATTGACAAATTAAAAGGGTTAATGATCTATTTACAATTTCTGTGTGGCCATTTTCTCCTTTTCCCAAGTTCTGATAGAATTGAACCTAGAATTTTTAGAGAATTGGTCCTTGGGAAACGGTTTTTACACTTTTTAATATTTTTTAATTTTGCATTCATGTATTCATTTTTACATTCAGGTGTTGCCATTTAATATTCTCTATGTATTTCCTCCTAACCCTGATTTCAGCTGACAAATTCAACTCTTGCCCAGCAAATAAACAGTTACAATAAATTTTGGTAAAGTATCAACATGACTGGAAATGATGCCACCACACTTCAAATAATCTTGTTCTCTACAGAGGACAATTTATTGTCAAACTTGTAGTAAGTAGGGGGTGTTTATAATTTTAAACATGTTTTCATTATGGTTCCTTCCCCTGCTGTTTTTCTGACAAAGGTATTGTCAGTTGATGTCTCCTCGGTCATTCGTGCATCAGAAACATACGATACGTAGTGAGAAAGCTTTGTAGCCCGACCAGCCCACTGAGAAAGTGGGGTTAATAAAGCTCCATCCTTAAATCTCTCTTGACAAAGGAGGAAACATTTGCCAGACTTTGCAGTTCTGAACAAATTGGTAAAGTGCTTATAGCTTTGTCATAAAAAAAAATGTTGACTTCTACTCAAAATTTCAGCTACCTTTTTTAGTCTCTTACAAAGTTTATTCATTTAGAGTACTCGCTTAAAACTCAATCTCCGTCTGGCAGTTTCTTTATGCTATGACTCTCTTATATGCACATTAAATATTATTAGATCATTCTAACTTGCCATAGTGACAATGTCAGTTATAAATATGAATCCCTTCTATATTGAACAGAATGTAACTTATTTTGTACATATATGCATATACATATGCAATGTGTGTCTCTGTCTATATATTTATCTATGACAGAGTAACAGTGGCATGTCCATCTCACTACATCCCCTATGAGGCAATTGTTCATTCTCAGGGCTCCGTTTCCCAAGAGGTGGTGTGCTCTGACACAAGAAGATCCTGTTATGAGCCATGGACCTTAATTGGAGGCAAGGAGATTTCTGGACTGGAGGAAGACAAGAAATGAATACAGTGAGAGACTAGGAGTGTTAATCTAGGCACCCAAGAAGACTGACATATTCCTGAGACTCCCTTTAGCTCAGTTGTGGCAAACTTTGCCTTGTCCTCTCAATGTGAGTACATGGATGTTTAACAAATTTCCCTTCACTTTAGATCTCTTCCTCTTACTATATTCCCTCTATCTTCTGGCACTCACTGAGAGCTGGCTTTCCTCAGATGATGCCACATGACTGGCCACCCTAGCTACACACTCTCCCATACCTCCTGACTCAGGTCTCCAACGATCAGAATGCTCCTTGCTCCCTGTTTTCACTTCCAAGTTCTCACTCTGCTGTGCGACCCTCAGCAAACTCTCCTTTTTTGAGGTCCGTTCTATGGATGTTCTACCCAGTTTCACACACAGTCCTCCATCTCCTTTTCCAGGCCTTTGCAGAGATTGTCCCTTATGCCTAGAATGCACTCCCAGTTCACCTCCCCCTTGGATCTCTTGTTGATGATATACACTTGATTTGGCTGGTAGAGTAAAATAATTAGGGGTATAGTTACCATTTCTATGTAGCCATTTTTTTTTCTTTCCCCAAATTTTTACAGAATTGAAGGGCTAATAAGACACATTGTTTCCTTCAAAACTCTGTTCACACAACACCTATTTGAAGCTTTTCCTCATCCCCTAAATACTGGTGTTCTCTCCCTTTAAATAGTTTACATTTTACTTATTTTGTATATACTTATTTATGTGTATGTAGTCTCCCTCATTACAGTGGAAGCTTCTTGAAGGAAGGCACTGTTTCATTTTTGTTTTTATATCTTCAAGCACCTAACGTAGCATTTGACTTTTAGTAGGGGTTTAATAAATGCTTGTTGATTGATTGACTGAATCCAAAATGCTGGTCACTATTATAAATCAGCTCTGAGGATACTTTCAGTCCTTCCTCTCTCCCTGCCAAACCCACCTCTCTTTCTAACTTCCTTATTTCTATTGAATACTACCATCTTTCCAGTCACTCAGGTTCTTGACCCCAGCTAGGTGGCTGCAGTGCATAGAACTCTGGGCCTGGAGCCTGGAAGACCTGAGTTCAAAATAGGCCTCAGGCATTTACCAGTGGTGTGACTCTGGGCACGTCATTTAACCTCTGCCTCAGTTTCCTCAATTGTAAAGTGGGGATAATAAATCCTCCACCCACTTCCAAGGGCTGTTGTGAGAATCAAATGAGATAATATCTGTAAAGTGCTAACAATCCCAGTGCCTGTGATACCTGGCTTGATAAATGCTTGTTCCCTTCTCTCCCTTCCTTCCCACATACACAGTCAATTGCCAGATCTTATTGTTAATACGTCCGCAAATATCTCTTGCGTCTTTCCCCCTCTCTCTCTACTCTTAGTTCTTATCCTCATCACCTTTCACCTGAACTCTTTCTCTACTCCAGTCCATCCTGTATTCAGCTGGTAAAATGATCTGACCATGTCACCCCCCTACTCAGCACGCTCCAGTGGTCCCTGTTACCTCCAGATAAGATATATACTTTTCTGTGTGTCATTTAAAGCTATTCATAGCAAGGACATATCCTAACTTTCTACTCTTCTTACGCATCCACCTTATAACACTCCATTTACTTTCTCTGTGCCTTTCCACAAGCTTTCCCTCCTTCTCATCTGCCACAGAGAATACCTAACGTCTTTCAAGGCTCAGCTCAAGCATCACCTTCTCACTGGGGCCTTTCTTGGTATCTCAGCTTCTTGTGACTTTTCCTCCAATGTTACCTTCCATGGGTTTTATATGTACCTATGTGTATATGTTTTCTCCTGTTAGAATGTAAGCTCCTTGAGGGCATGGGTTATTTCTCTTTTTCTTTGTATCTCCAGTGCCTGGCACATAGTAAACACCTAATAAATGATTGATGGCTAGATGGATGGACTGTTCTTTCCAGAGATTAGTTTCCCAGATTTCCCCATTATTCACTTGAGGATGAACTCCTCATCCCAGGAGTGTGTCTGCAGAGATTTTTTTTTGTCCCTATTCCTTGCCTAATTGCTTCAGTCCCAGTTTCTTCTGTCTTCTGCTAGCAAGGTACAAATTGAGTTTTGATGATTCTTCTAGCTAAGTTGAGATGTGGCTTCAACCCAGTGAAGGTCTGTTTAGTTTTCAAAATACCCTATTTTGAAATCAGTAGTTCATGTGAATCCTGACTTGAGTGCAACATGAGCTATATGCACACATCTCTGTTTTAGCAGACAGGAACTAGATGTGAGGTGAATAATAAGAGCTAAATCCTTAATCAGATTTTATTGATCACTGGTAATGCATCATACAGTAGCAGTATTCATGTCACTGAAGCTGATAGCGTAGGTTTTTTGGGTGGTCAAACATACCTGACTGAGTACTTTTCAATTTCTGGAAATTCTCTCTCTCTCTCTCTCTCTCTCTCTCTCTCTCTCTCTCTCTCTCTCTCTCTCTCTCTCTGCCTCCCAAGGGCTTCATAAAGCCAGTTTTCCCTGGTTCATAATGATGATCTTCAACAAAAAGTGAGATTTGGTCAAAAGGGAGTATTTTTTTTTTAGCATAACACACAGTTGATTCCTATTCCTGTGTATGAAAATAGCTTAATTGATATCAATATTGGAACATAAATTATCCCAGTTCTTGGTATAACTTATTTGCTGCATAGGAGAAGACCTTAGATCTTATTTATTTCTCTTTCAGAAATCAGTCTTTTTCAGGTTTCTTTGATATTATTCAGTTTCATACTCTATACCATTTAACCACTATTTATACCAGGGTTAGTATTTTTTGCTTCTGTGAAATAAATGTACTAATAACATTTTTAGAGGAATCGCTCTTTCAAAATTGTTTACAATTTGCATTGATTTCTTTTATTGTAACATCACCTTTATTTCCAAATATATGCTTCTTCCCTCTCCTACTCTGCAAGTTATCTCTTATAACAAAGAATTTTTTTAAAACTGGGGTGGGGGTGGCAGGGAATGACAATTCAGTAAAACCTGCTAATGCATCATTTGAAGCTGACAATGTATGCAGTATTCTGGGTTTTTTTCCCCTCTTCTCAGGGCCAGTTTTGGTAGCATTGCAATTACACAGCATTCCGTTGACTTTTGGACTCCACCTGCTGTACTGCTTAATCCAGTCATATTTAAAGTTTTGACGATTAGGTTTGCTTTCCTCCATTTGTTTCTTTTTATTTTTTTTAATCCCCTTTAGAAAGGCTACTCTTAAGTATATTTGTTCTAGGTATATTTGCTATTACTGTGATAAAATTAATGTGAGTCTTGGATTCTGAAGATTTTGTTTGAATTCTGGCTCCTACTCTTATTAGCTGACTTCTCTGAGACTCAGTCCCTTCATTTGTAAAACAGGGATACTAGAACTGGCATGACCTACTTCAGAGGATTGTTGTAAAGAAAGCATTTTGTACACTTTTAAGTGGTATAATACACATTTTCAGGATCTGGCTTAGTCCCTTGAACTTGGTGCTTAATAGATGATTGTCGAATTTAATTATATATTATTCTCAGATTTTAATGTGGTCCTGCACTATTATATGAGGATAATAAATAATTCAGTTCAACAGCTATGTAGTCAGTTATGACTTCACTTGAATCTCGAAAGTGGTGAAAGAAAGAGAACCAAAGTAGATGGCTCTCTCATTGGCTGTGTTTCCCTCTGAAATGTAAGTGGTGGAAGAACATCCTTCAGTATGATTGACACCTGAGTCAGAGCCTGTGTGTGTAGCCCAAGGGCCTTCTTCTAGCTGCTAGTTCAGACTCTCTGGGAGCCTCCATCTTAGTCCACAGCTCCTCTCCGTCCAAGCAGAAAAACTGCAAATGGCTGCTCCTTCTATCTTCGTTTTCTGGGTATTACGCTGTGCAGGATCAATTTTCTCTGTGTTCTGAAAAATGAGAGTGAAAGTTGATAATCATTAACGAGTTAATCTATATATCACAATAAAATTATGTCAATAGAAAGGAAGGTAAGTTCACTGCAATAGAAATACTCCAGAAGTTTGTAAGGGAAAGTATTATTATTCAGAGGCTAGCATTCTTGGTAACAAATTCTACTGATTAACACTCCTCCCACATTTGAAAATGTATGTAAATTTCACTCGCCAAATGGATCAAATACAAAGTAAGGGATTTGAACGTCTCTCTCACGTTCCCAGACACTGCCAACATTTATATAGAAGGTTTGCAAAATACTTTACATACATATCTCATTTGAGCCTTCGAACAACCTTGTGAGGTATAGTTAATAATAATAGTTAACTTTCATGTAATGCTTTAAGGGTTGCAAAACATTTAACATGAGGTAATATAAATACAACAAATGAAAGATTGAGAACTCAAATATTCAAATGAATTTGTGATCCCATCAGTTTGGGAGTTCCTTGCATTGATGTGGAATACAAGACATCCTATGCATCTCTTGCCCACATCCTCTTGTGAGCTTGCCATGGACCCCTAAATCTCGTTATTTTTTCCCTTTTTAATATTTTCTTCCTAAAACATATCATTTGTTTTATGGGATAGGTATAGGACAAGTTGGGGAAGAAATTCTGGTAATATTAAAAAAACAAACGATCAAGGAAATTTATTTTATTTTTATTAATGGATTTTAAACTTAAATACAAAATAAGAAAAGAAAAAAAAAACATTGCCATGTGCACAACAGAACGTAAGAGAGGATTCAAAATATACAACAATGAATTTCCATTTCCAGAAAGCCCATATAATAAATACTACATGTTGTGTTCAGAGCTGTCCATCTTTTCTTTGCTTCCTTGTAAGTTTTCTTTTGTTCCTCTGCTGTGCCCTTTTTACTTCATTCTTTTTTACCCCTTCCTCCCCCTCTCCCCCAAGAAAGCTACAATTAAGTGCAGATATGTGTGTGTATATACACAGACATATATACATATATATACACACATATATACATATATACACGCAAACATTTATAAACACATACATATACTTAGATATCTATGATCATACTAATATATAGATATATGCATTCATAGGCATCTATGTAAGACTGTACTATACATAGTTCATCCTCTGTTTATCTGAAGGTGGATAAAACGTCTTCCTCATATGTCCAAGTCTTTCCATATTTTTCTAAATCCACAAACTTATCATTTCCTACACTACAGCATTATTCTAATCTTATGCCATCTAGTTATTTTAAATAGTCTAACACAATATTGATTAATATGTCTGACATATGATGTAGTTTCCCTTTTTTCCTTTTTTGATTAAATCTATTTTAGCTTTAACTTTGAGATCATGATTACTACCCCTGCTTTTTATCCCTAATAAATTCTACTCCTGATCATTATTTTATGTTTGAAAATTTATTTTTTTTTTAAAAATCACAGGTCTAGTCCTTATCCCTATATCCTACATTTATATATTTAATAGTATATTGTGTAGGTAGGTGACACAATAGAAAGAGCACTGGATCTGGAGTCAGGAAGACCCAAGTTCAAATCCCAGCTCAGATGTTTACTAGCTATGTGACACTGGGCAAGTCACTTAATCTCCATCTGTCTCAGTTTCCTCATCTATAAAATGGGAATAATATTAACAGCACCACTATTGTAGTTGTTGTGAGGATTAAATGAGATAATAACTATAAAACACTTAGCACAGTGCCTAGCATATATTCAATTCAGTAAACAATTATTAGGCATCTACTTGTGCTAAGCAATGGAGATTATTATCATGTTGTATTCCCCAGTATAATGTAAACTCCTCGAGAGGTTACTTTTATATTTGTTTTTTTTATTATTTATATTTGGTTTTATTTTTATTTTTGTTTATATTTATTTTATTTATATTTACTTTTATATTTGTATTCATACTACATAGCACAGTGCCTGGCATGTAGCAGACAGTTAATAATTCTTTTTGGTTGATTGATAAAAGAACATTTAAATTCACTACAGGTCTAGGTATTCAAAAACATAACCTCTTCAATAGTATTAGAATTTCTAAACAGAAATATAAAAAAATAGGCTCATTCCAGGAAAGACTGTGTCTAGGGTTAGCTTAAAAAGCATATAAATTCGGATAGTCAGCATTAAGTATAAAATATCCTAGAAGCATAAAGAAATTGAAGCTTTGATATATAGAATACAGGAAACCGTCACTCCACACATATATAATCTTGGTTAGATCATTTCTATATTTCATGCTTTGCCATATTTTAAATGTTAGAGAATCCACAAAGTGCCATGAAGAACTATCACTCTAAATGGAAACTATGAAATATATACCTTAAGAATGAATGATGTAATACTGCTTGGAAGAGTGAAAAAACATCTGTAAAATAAAAGCTTTAATTATTCCTCTCACAAAAGGAATTTCTTTAACAAACAAATTTTTAGGGCCCGCTAGGTATGTTAATCTTGAGGTATCACCCATTGTCACAAATTATTTAAAGTGCTAATTGATGGCTAAATATGACTGAACATTTTGTTGCTCTGAGCTACCAGCCAACACCTCAATTTTATTTCTTCACAGGAATATTCCTTATACACTAATTGACTGGAACATAACATCACAGATGATAAAGTATAAAACCAAGTTACCACACATTCGATCCTTTGCTTGTATCTTCTTTAAAGAAAACAATTCTCACACCCTTGGGGTGCCAGTCAAAGAAGGAAAGACTTTCATATTCCATCACTTTTTTGCATACAGAGGATAATTTCTGTAAGTTGCATCAAGTGGAAGTGAATACTACTCAGGTTAAATGTTCCTCCCTCGAATGGCTGAACAAGTTGTGGTATATGAATGTAATGGAATACTATTATTGCTGTAAGAAATGATGAGCAGGCAGACTTGAGAAAAACCTGCAAAGACTTATATGAACCAAGGCTGAGTGAAGTGAGCAGAACCAGGAGAACATTATACACAGTAACAGCCACGTTGTGCTATGACTAACTTTGATAGATGATTGCATTGATGAGAAGAGCTAAATCTAAGACATCTCCAAAAGACTCATGATGGAAAATGCTATCCACATCCAGAAAAAGAACCATGGGGTCTGAATGCAGATTGAAGCATACTATTTGTTCTTTTTTTTCCTTCTGTTTTATTTTGTTTCTTCTTTCTTGTGGTTCCTCCTATTGGTTCTAATTCTTCTTTACAACATGACTAATGTGAAAATGTTTAAAAAATGTTTCTCCCTCCACTCATTTCATGTACATTATATCAGATATTTTCATATTCTGTCTGCCACCTTTAGGAAACAATTTGCTGCTTATTTCTTTCCATTTTACAGTTGACACCTCTTTAGATCACTATCATCTGTCTTTACTAAAAGCGATCAAGTTGACATTTATACTGGAAGCTAGGTGGAGATAGGTGTCCCCTCAAAACCGTTGTTCAGAGTTGAATCAAGGAAGGAGCCAAAGTGGCAGGCCTTAAATTCTACAAGGAAGGTCAGCCCAGGATGGACTGGGAAGCTCTCAAGAATGACATTCTGAAGAGCCAAATAGAACAATTTCAGTAACAACAAGGTTGATTCAGTTCAATTCAACAAGTATCTATCTATAAAGTGCCTAATGTGGCAGGTACTGTACTAGGCAGCAGGAATGCAAAAAGAGAAACAAAACACAGAACTTTCATGGTCAGGGAAGTGGGGGTGGGCAGCAGGAGGAGTGTCAGGAAACAGGATGTCCACAGATATATAAATTTTAAATAAATACAAAATAGTTTGAGGAGCTAACAGTGGAAACACTGAAAACTGAGTGAATCAGGAGCAGCCTCCTGTAGGTGGTAGCACTTTGAGCTGAGCTTTGATACCAAGGAGTCTGAAGATAAACCAGGGTGAATGAGAGAAATGTTGTGGGGATAAAATAGGCAAAGACTTGGCAAGGGATGATTCAATCAATTATTCGATGGAGATTGAGGTAATCCAGAAGAGTTGATGACGACAACTTCAGAGTTGCCACTTGTGTGATGGGAAAGATGGTGGTACCCTTGACAGAAATAGGGAACTTAGGAGGAGGAGGGGGTTTAGGAGGAAAGATAATGAATTCTGTTTTTGATAGGTTGGGTTTGAGATGCCCATGAGGCATTGTTTATTAGGCAGTTGATAATGTAGTACTGGACCTGAGGGGAACAGTGAGAGGTGTATAGAGATTTGGGAATCATTTGCAAAGAGCTAATATTTGAAGGCAAGGAAACTGATTAAATCACAGAGACAGAAAGACATACACACACACCTATGTGTATGTATATGTATATATGTATATGTATACATATATATACACACATATACATACAAATATTTAGGATTAGAGTCAAGGAGAGGAGGGGGGAATGAGAATATGAAGGTGAATGATTGAATTGAGCTAGCTCCCAGAGAGAAATTAAAAAAAAAAAATATATATATATATATATATATATATATATATATATGAGAAAAAGATTGATTCAGTTCAACAAGAATTAAGTGCCTCCTATATGGCAGGTACTATGCTAGGTGCTGATAATACAAGAAAGGGAAACAAAATATTTCCCTGTGCTCCCTGTCCTTAAGGAGTTTACATGGTGCATTAGCAAAGTAGCCCTGTATTAAGGTCAGAAGTAGAGGCATTATCAGAATGGCCACTTCTTCCTCTTAGCATGGAGCAAAGGAGGAGAAAATGGGGGATGATGTTCAGGATTGTAGATATTTAATGTGTAGATTTGGTTTGAAGAAGAAGATCATAGTGGGTGGCTTCAATTTTTTCAAAATGTGACAGGCTTCTTCTGAGAAGAAAGTAGAAGAAATGGTATAGGTGGCTTGAAAAGAGACAGTTTTAGCAGATACTGTGGGTAATTTGATAATGAAAGAGTAAAATGATTTCACATGCAAGGTTGAGTGCCAATTTGAGGTTTGATAGCAAACATTTTTAAACAAATTGATATATTTTCTTTCTACGTAGCCTACATTCTTCCTTCAAAATAGCCTTCCCTAATAATAAAAATTTTAAAAGGGGAAAAAAGTTGATGAAAACTGACATGATGATTGCATACCCTTTGGCCAAGCAATACCACTACGAGGTCTGTATCCCAAAGAGATAAGAAACAAAAAGGAAAATAACTCATATATACAAAAGAATTTATAACAGTTCTTTATGTGGTGGCAAATAATTGGAAATTGAGGGAATGGCCATTAATTGGGGAATGGCTGAACGAGTTGTATATGATTATGATGGAATACTATTGTGCTATAAGAAATTATGAGCAGAATGCTCTCAGAAAAAACCTAGAAAAGTTACATAAACTGATGTGGAATGGAGTGAGCAGAACCAGGAGAACATTGTACATGATAACAGTAATACTGTATGGTGATCAACTTTGAATAACTTAGCTATTCTCAACAATAGAATTATCCAAGACAATTCTGAAGGACTTATGATGAAAAATGCTATCCATCTCCAGAGAAGGAAGTGATGGAGTCTGAATGCAGGTTGAAGCATACTTTTTCTTTATTTTCCTTATTTTTTTATCTGTGTTTACTTTCACAACATGACTAACATGGAAATATGTTATGCATATGCGTGACTGCACATGGATAATCTATATAAAATTGCTTGCCTTCTCAATAAGGGAGGAGGGAAAGGATGGAAGGAGAGAATTTGGAACTCAAAAAATTTAAAAAACTAATTTTAAAAATTGTTTTTACATGTAACTGGGGGGAATAAAATATTCAATTAAAAAAACTAACATGAAAAAATTCTGACATCAGCATTGTTCTTGGCTAATATGACAAAACAGGAAAATGACAAATGTTGGAGAAGATGTGGGAAAATTGGATGTGGGAACTAATGCATTGTTGATGGAGTTGCGAATGGATCCAATCATTCTGGAGAGCGATTTGGAATTATGCCCAAAGGGCTATAAAAATGTGCATACGCTTTGACCCAGCAATAGCACTACTAGGTCTGTATCCCAAAGAGATCATAAAAAAGGGAAAAGGACCCACATGTACAAAAATATTTATAGCAGCACTTTTTGTGGTGGCAAAGAATTGGAAATAGAGGGGATGCCCATCAATTGGGGAATGGCTGAACAAGTTATGGTATATGAGTGTAATACAATGGTATTGTTCCATAAGAAATCACGTGCAGGTGGATTTCAGAAAAATCTGGAAAAACTTACATGAACTGATGCTGATTGAAGTGAGCAGAGCTAGGAGAACACAGTACACAGTAACAGCAACATTGTGTGATGACCAACTTTGATAGACTTAGCTCTTCTCAGCAATACAATGATCTCAGATAATTCCAAAAGACTCATGATGGAAAATGTTATCCACATCCAGAGAAAGAACTATGGAGTCTGAAGGCAGATCGAAGCATACTATTTTCTGTTTTATTGTCTGCTTTTTTTTTCTTTCTCATTGTTTTTCCCTTTTGTTCTGATTCTTCTTTCACAATATGACTAATGTGGAAATGTGTTTAATATGATTGTACATGAATAGCCTATATAAGTTTGCCTGCCCTCTTGAGGAGGAGGGAGTGGAGGGAGGGGGAGAAAACTTAGAACTCAAAATTTTATGGAAGTGAATGTTAAAAAACTAAAAATAAACAAACAATTATAAGCAGTGTTCCACACCCATAGTCTCCCACATCTGCAAAGAAATAGAAAAGGTACCTTCTCATATCTTCTTTGGAGCCAAGTTTGGTCATCACTATTTCTTAGCATTCTGGTTCACTTGCTTTACTGTTGTCTTTTCCAGTTTTCATTGTTATAATCATTATATGAATTATTTCCCTGGTTCTGCTTATTTCACTTTAGATCAGTTCATATAAGTCCTCTTGTCCTCAAATATTTATTATGTTCATCTGTTCCTTACAGTATATTATATTCTATTACATTCATGTGCCATAACTTGTTTAGCTATTTCCCAATCGATGAGCATCTCCTTTGTATCCATAAATATTTTTATTTGGTATGCTGTATGTGTCATTTCTTACCTGGCTACACTATTTTGGGACTTCTCTGACTCTTCCACCATGCCCTGGGTGCCTTCCACTGCTCCAATTTGATCATAGTGAATGGTTTTGTTTTTTTTTACACAATTGTTATAGATTTCCCTAGGATTTTATTTAAAATTTTTGAATCAATATTTTTTACTGGAAAACTTGTAAGTGGAGTGGGATAGCTGGACACAGTTTAGATGATTCCAGTTTTGTTGGCAACATCTAAAGCATCATAGTCTGGAGCCAGTCAGACATAGGCCTTCTTCTCTCCATCAGGCTGGATCAGTGTGTTCACCTTGGCCACGTCGATGTCATACAGCTTCTTTACCGCCAGCTTGATCTGATGCTTGTCGGCCTTGACATCCACAGTGAAGATGAGGTGGTGTTGTCCTCAGTCTTCTTCATAACAGACTTAGTGGTCAAGGGAAACTCAATGATGGCATAGTGAACAAGCTTGTTTCTCTGAGGGGCACTTTTCTGAGGGTATTTGGGCTGCCGTCAAAGTCTTAGTGTCTTGGGTCGCCAGAAGGTAGGGGATGTTTGGATCTTCTTCTTTTTGTGGCTATGAACACCCTTCAACACTGCCTTCTTGGCCTTCAAGGCCTTGGACTTGATTTCGGTCTTAGGAGGGGACAACTGCTTCCTTTGGCGCCATCTTGAGGGAAAAGCCAAATCAATATTTATTGATGAGTTTACTGTTTTCTTTCTTTGATTTGTTGTTGTTCAGTTCATCTGACTCTTTGTGACCCCATGGATCATAGTGCACCAATATGTGCATGGACCAATAGTCCATGAGATTTTCTTTGCAAAGATATTGAAGTGGTTTGCCATTTCCTTTTCCAGTGGATTAGGGAAAATAGAGGTTAAGTAATTTACTTTCCCAGGGTCACACAGCTAGTAAGTGTCTGAGGCCGGATTAGAACTCTGGTCTTCCTGACTCCAGGCCCAGCACTTTATCCACTGAGTCACCCAGCTGCCTCTTGAAAATAAAAATCTAAGTTTCTATGCCCAGATTTTATCTCCTTTTATATCAATACTATAGGATAGAATAGTAACTTTCCTGCCACAGTAAGCATCATTTCCACTCCAGCAACCATTTCCTCCATGTTAGTAAGGATCAAATCTGAAATAGAATTTATTCTTGTTGGTTCTACCAACTTTTTAAGGATAAATTGTAACTAAGGCAAGTGAAGAACATATTAAAAGCTCTCCTACCTATGAGGTCCAGTTTGTATATCTTCTTTTTTTTTTTTAAACTGAAGCTTGGGCATTTCTGTATAGACACGTGAGGATATGGGTTTTTCTACTGACTTCTTTATTAAGATGTCATTTCCTGTGAATTTCTGGGCATATCCCAACTGCTGTTATTCTTTTCTTGTGGCTACTCTTTGGAGGTGTACAAAGATAGTCTTATCTTCTCTCCAGTTCTTTTTTAGGTTTAAAAACCTTTAACTAGATTTGAAATACCTTCTTACCAGCCTTTGTTAGATATATCCCGTCTTTGACCAGCAATCTATAAACTTTATAGTTTATAAACCTGGATTCCTAAAGCCAGTTCCCTTTTTCAGACACCACCTTGTTAGCTAGCTCTTCACTCCCCTAATTACTTTTTCTCTTTTGCATTCTTTGCTTTCACTGGGTAGAAGTGAGGAAAGCAGCCTATATCTCTGTGACCTTCAGTTTCTTCCCCAAGACTTCATAATCATTAGCTATACTTAATAGGTGCCTTCTGAAAGTGTACCACCATTAATCACCCAAAGAAGGTAGCTGTCATCTATTTTGATAAATCTTGAGAGTTGTCTGTTATGTCTTGCATGCAGGCCTGAGGAAGACAACAGACTTTTATTGTTGTTGTCAGGCCGACAAATAGCTGCCTTAGTACTTCTGAATAGGGTATCACCTCCTGTTCTTCTTCTTCCTCCTCCTCTTCTTCTCTTCTTCCTCTAATCCTTACTGGAGAATTTCTTACTTTTCCTGGTTCTACTAAGATAAAGACAAGCAACCTCTTCTTCCTCAGAGTGTCCAGCTCCTTCCCTTTTAGGAAGAACTTTAACTGTTTTGGTTTTTTTTTTTTTTTTTAGGTTCTAATTGTACATCTGCTCTTTTCCTTACCTTTCTCCTCTGTGTAATGCTCTTTCATTCTCTGTCATCCTGACATCCTCTCATCTACCTTCAAACATCTTTTTCTCATTGAAGCCTTGCTTCTGTTTCTTCTACAAACTCTTCAGACTCCCTGACAACCTGCTGTGTAGAGATGCTTTCTTTGAGTCTCTTGACTTCTTCCATGATGGAGATCAATCTGTACCTGGAATATAAATAAGTTACTTAGCTGTGGCGGAAATAAAAACATTGTATACACTATTTAAACTACTACACAATTCCCCCTGTTAGGCTTAATGATTGAGATTTATAAGTTTTATTTTTGAAACTGCTTATGAAGGTTTATATCTCAACCATGAGCACCTGGTTAAAACTTTTTATATTCAATCACAGACTATGTATAGACAGGTATAGAGAATGGATCTGTTATCTTACTGATACATGGAATTCTTATCTGAGGAAACTCCTTGTACTGATACAGAATGACACATTCTCTGCCACTTTTAGAGAATTGTCAAGAACCCTGAGAGGTTAAGTGACTTTTCCAGGGTCCTACAGTCAGTATTTGTGTAAAGCAGGGCTTGAACCAAGATCTTCTTGGCTTTGAGTCTAGCTCTCCATCTTCTGTGCCATAGTTGGCTCTACAAGCAATAATTAATTTTGATAAGTTAAAAATTTTTATAACCAATTTACTCCACCTACCCATTCACTTTCCCAATTTATTTACCTCTATTCCATTTACCTTTTCCTACTTACTTTGTCTTGCCAACTACATTCTTATTCTTCTGGAATCTACCTCTTTATATTCTCCTCCTTAATCCTCCTTAATGTTTTACATAATCATTAATTTTCCTTGACCTTGCCTGTCTTATAGCCCAGAAGTAGAATCTGGACCAGTATCTGGGACAGAAGATAGTTCTTCTGTTAATTTCTACCTAATTTTGCCAAGGAGTAGCTAGGTGGCACAGTGGATAGAGTGCCAAGCCTGAAGTCAGAAGACTCATCCTTATGATATCAAATGTGGCCTCAGACACTTACTAGCTGTGTGACCCCGTGGCATCACTGCCTCAGTTCCTCATCTGTAAAATGAGCTGGAGAAAGAAATAGAAAACCACTCCAGTAAGAAAACCCAAATGGGGTCATAACTGAAAACGACTAAACAACAACAATTTTGCCAAATTCTCCTTCCCACATTCAACCTCTGATGTACTTCACTAGTCCAAATTCTTTCACTCCCTTTACTAAGTCACCTACGCAATTTCCTTCTCTTTCTTTTAGTAAAGGTCTTCTCTAATTTCCCACTCCTTATTCTACAACCTTCTCCCATGGAGGTAGAAAATAGAATATTATTGTACCAATAAGACTACATTTGAATAAAAGTTAATTGTAATCACATTTTCCAAAACTTATTTCTAACATTTTTAGTTAATAGGTAATTGCAGCTTTATCCTCCGGAAACAACTTTGTTTAATTTATTATGAAGTAATCTAAGTATCTTTAATTGATACGAATATTCTCTACACCAGAGAAGATGGAAACCCATCTTTGCCTTCTTGTCTCATGTGACTCATGTTCATATTTTTCCATAGATTATCTGCCCTATATGTTGGAGGCATTCTTTTGGTTCTTTTAATATTTCAGGGACACCAGTCACGAAATACTTAGGCTGTCCACTGTTTAGCCTTCACTCTCAATAAATAATCCATCTACCTGTTTTTTTGGTAATACATGTCATTTCTGTAAAACATGTCACCTTTGGTAATATGCTGTAGCCTACTTAGCCCCACCATATGTCTTTCCATTCCTCCTTGAGGCACCAGCAATTTTGAGTCTTCTGAGATTGCTGTTCTCCTTGAGAAAAAACAAACTACTTACCTACTTAGTTGCCTCTGAAATTCAGATAACCTGTATAGAAACAATCTGTTCTTGAAGCTCTTATGGTTTCTGACACTGTGTAGGAGGGTACTAAAAACCAGGCCCTGAGCCCTACCCTGGTGCACCCACTCTTTATATACTATGATGACCTGAGATAGGAAGGATATCTAAGGCAAGCTCCCCAGCATTCCAGCTCTGTCCAAGATTCTCCCTCTTTTGCTGTACTCTTCCAATAACTGTGGCCTCTCCTTTATTTAACATTGAGAGCACCTAGGCCATCTTTAAACTTTCCCTCCCTCAGTGCATGCCTCAGAAAGGACAGTGCCTAGCACTTAAAAGATTCCTCTTTGCTGTTAGAGGGCTGAGTATGTGATCATCATATCAGGTGAGCAGTGAATTTGTTAGAGGCGAAATTAGAACCTATATCTTAATAACTTCCTGATCTAGTACGTAGTCCCTTATGCACACACCTTTAAGTCATCTATACATGTGTGTGTCTTTTATATAGATTGTGAAAGTGAACTTGAAGCAATCAGGGATGTGCACATCAGTGCAGGTGCACCCTTCTTAACTTTATAACTCATCACTTAGCACATACCAGCTCTGAAAGTAGTTGTTACATATATGAAAATATATTTCTGAGGTAACAAAAAGGGATAGCTTGCAACTTGTAAACTATTAAGAGTTACCTAGCAGTAATAAATAGGGATAATAATAGAATGATATAGAATAGTATTAAAAATAATTAGGTGCTTAGGCTACTGCCTGTGGGCACTTATAGGAGGCTGGAGGTCTGGGTTTGAGCTCAAGGTCAGAGGGGAGAACTGAAGAGGATCAGAGGCCAGAGGCATCATCCCTCATACCACAGGACTACAGGTGATTATAAAAACTAAACTTTCACAAAAATGCACAGGCAAAGGAGAAAGAATCCAACCATAGAGAGCTATTATGGGAATAGAGAAGACCAGGGTTTGTCTTCAGAGGAGGATACTGAAGCAAAGAAACCCCTTTCTACCTCAAAGAGTAATCTCAAATAGTCACCTGCCCAAAAAGAATTCCATGAAGAACTTAAAAAAGACTTAAAAAAAGTCTAACAATTAAAAAGGAGATCCAGAATCTTAAGGAAGAAAACTACTCCTTGAAAATCAGAATTGTGGGTGGAGCCAAGATGGCAGAGTAAAAGCAATGACTTGCTTGAGCTCTCCCCTAAACCCCTCCAAATACCTGTAGAAAATGGCTCTAAACAAATTCTAAAGCAGCAGAACCCACAAAAAGACAGAGTGAAACAAATTTCCAGTCCAAGACAACCAGGATGGTTGATCAGAAAGGTATATCGCGCTGGGCTGAGAGGAACGCAGTTCAGCGTGGGTGTGCACAGGCCTCAGTGAACTTGGAGCAAGCCTCAGAGGACTGAATCACAAGCACCTGTGGCAGTTTCCAGACTTCTCAGACCATGAACACCAAAGACAACTTAGAAGGTCAGTGGGAATAGTCTATGTCTGTAAGCGAGAGAGAAGTGCGGGGTCCCAGCCCTATTCCCAGAGCATGGCCCTGGGGCGGCAGCTGCCTCCAGAGCTTTTGGCCCACAGACTGAGGGGGAGTCAAGTGGCTAATCAGAGAGGGATTGCAGGGATCTCTTTGCTTGTGCAGGATTCTCTTCCTTTGCCCATGCTTGGATCTGGGTCACAGTTCTGGGTGGCAGTCCTGCAGCAAGGAGGAGCGCTAACGTGGTAGAGCTTGGACAGAAATCCTCCTCACAGTTTCAAGACAGAAAAGAGTGCTTGTGGTCACTCATAGACCTGAGCACAGGCCAGGAAAGGAGTAAACACCTCGCCCTTGATCATACCACCCTGGATGAATGAAAATTTACAGATCCCTAGAAGTATCTCTGAAAACAGCTGCACAAAACCCCTGAAGCTTGGGACAGTACATTCTCCAAACTGGAAGCAGACTCCTACCTTAACAAAGAGTTTATAACTCAAGTAATTGACTGGGATCATGAGCAAGCAGCGCAAAAAGAGTCAGGCCATAGAATCTTTCTTTGGTAACAAAGAAGATCAAAACATACAACCAGAAGAAGACAACACAGTCCAAGCTCCTACATCCAAAGCCTCCAAGAAAAATATGAATTGGTCCCAGACCATGGAAAAGCTCAAACAAGATTTTGAGAAGCAAGTAAGAGAAGTAGAGGAAAAACGGAGAGTGATGCAAGAAAATCATGAAAAACAAGTCAATAGCTTGTTAAAGGAGACCCCAAAAAAATACTGAAGAAAATTACATCTTAAAAAATAGCCTAACCTAAATGGCAAAAGAGTTCCAAAAAGCCAATGAGGAGAAGAATGCCCTAAAAAGCAAAACTGGCCAAATGGAAAAGGA
This sequence comes from Vombatus ursinus, assembly GCF_900497805.2. Lineage (NCBI taxonomy): Eukaryota > Metazoa > Chordata > Mammalia > Diprotodontia > Vombatidae > Vombatus > Vombatus ursinus. The sequence continues at coordinate 280,192 of NW_020954554.1, read as the reverse complement.
AGTCCAAAAGCTTACTGAAGAAAATACTTCCTTAAAAATTAGAATGGAGGAACTGGAAGCTTTATGAGAAAACTTTATGAGAAATCAAGACACTGTAAAACAAATTCAAATGAATGAAAAAATAGAAAACAATGTGAACTATCTCGTTGGAAAAACAACTGACCTGGAAAGGGAGAAGGAATTTAAAAGTCATTGGACTATCTGAAAGCCATGATCAAAAAAAGAGCCTAGACATCATCTTTCAAGAAATTATCAAGGAAAACTGCCCTGATATTTTAGAACCAGAGGGCAAAATAGAAATGCAAAGAATTCACCTATCACCTCCTGAAAGAGATTCCCAAAGGAAAACTCCTAGGAATATTGTAGCCAAATTCCAGAGTTCCCAGGTCAAGAAGAAAATATTGCAAGCAGCCAGAAAAAAAAATTCAAGTATTGTGGAAACACAATCAGGATAACACAAGAATTAGCAGCTTCTACATTAAGATACCGTGGGGCTTGGAATAGAATATTCCAGAGGGCAAAGGAGCTAGGATTACAACCAAGAATCAGCTACCCAGCAAAACTGAGCATAATCCTTCAGGGGAAAAAATGGACATTCAGTGAAATAGAGGACCTTCAAGCATTCTTGATGAAAAGACCAGAGCTGAATAGAAAATTTGACTTTCAGATACAAGACTTAAGAGAAACATGAAGAGGTAAATAGGAAAGGGAAATCATAAAAGACTTATTAAGGTTGAACTGTTTACATTCTGCATGGAAAGATGATATTTGTAACTCATGAGTCCTTTGTCAGTATTAGAGTAGTTGGAAGGAAAAATTATATGTATGTATGTGTGGATAGATAGAGGGCACACGGTGAGTTGAAGATGAAGGAGTGATATCTGGAAAATACAATTAAGGGGTGAGAGAGGATTATACTGGGAGAAGGAGAAAGGGAGAGGTAGAATGGGGTAAATTATCTCACATAAAACAGACAATAAAAGGCTTTTACAGTGGAGGGGAAATGGGGGAAGGTGAAAGGGAATGAGTGAATCTTATTCTTATTGGACTTGGCTTAAGGAGAGAATAATATACACACTCAGTTGGGTATGGAAATCTATCTTACCCTACAGAAAATGGGGGAAAGGGAACAAGAGAGCAGAGTGATGATAGAGGGGAGGGCAAATTGGGGGAGGGAGTAATCAGAAGCAAACACTTCTGGAAGGAAGGAGGGACAGCGTCAAAAGAGAGAATAGAAGAAATGGGGGGGCGGGATAGGATGAAGGGAAATATACTTAGTTTTTCACAACATGACTACTATGGAAGTATTTTGCATGACTACATATGTATAACCTGTATGGAGTTGCTTGCCTTCTCAATGAGGGTCGCTGGGGAGGGAGGAAGGAAGGAAGGCAGAAAATTTGGAACCTCAAATTTTAAAAACAAAAGTTAAAAAAAAATTGTTTTCACATGCAACTGGGAAATAAGATATACAGGAGATGGGGTATAGAAATCTATCCTGCCCTACAGGAAAAATGTGGGGGAGGGGGATAAG
>NW_020954554.1:236583-278558 GCF_900497805.2 Vombatus ursinus | reverse complement strand
TATATATATATATAAAGAATGAAAAAATAGAGGACAATGTGAAACATTGTGTAAGAAAAAACTGATCTGGAGAATAGATCAAGAAGAGAAAATATACAAATAATTGGACTACCTGAAAGCTATGATAAAAAAAAAAGAATCTTGATACAATAATACAAGAAATAATTAAAGAAAATTGTCCTGAAGCGTTAGAACAAGAGGGGAAGGTAGAAATAGAAAAAATCCACCAATCACCACGTGAAAGAGATCCTACGAGAAAAAGTCACAGGAATATTATAGTCAAATTCTGAAACGCCCAGCTCAAGGACAAAATATTATAAGCAACAAGAAAAAAAACAATTTCCACATGGCTCTACCACAATTAGAATCACACAAGACCTAGCTGTGGTGACACTAAAAGATTGTAGGTCTTAGAACACTGTATATCGAAGAGCAAAAGAATTGGGCTTCCAGTCAAAAATATCATACCCAGCAAAGCTAAGCATAATTCTGAATGAAAGAAAAAAAAAGATGGACATTTAATGAATTGTCAGACTTTCAGGACTTTGTTTAAAAAAAACAAACCCTGAACTCAATAGAAGATTTGACGTACAAGAGCCAAGAGAAATATAAGGTACATACCAATGACCAATTACAAGGGACTCAATAGGATGGAATGTTTATCTTTTATGTATGTAAAATGTAAAACCTGTGACTAAGATTGTTGTTAGTAATTAAGTAGCTTATAAGAAAGATTGGGGTAGAATTGAGTATGATATGACTTCAAATAGTAAAACCATTCAAGAAACGCTAAAAGAGTAATTAACTTATACAAATGAGGTGCAAGAGAAAGAACCAATAAAGAGGAATTAGATGGGGGAGGGAGGCTGTTAGTTCTGGAAACCTACTTTCATCAGGAATGGGTTCAAGAGGGAAAAAAACATATATATCTAGAAGAATGTAAAAGTCTTAAAGGGGACAGGGAGGAGGGAAAGGATAAAGGTTAAGGTTAAGTAATAGGAGATCAAGGTAGCAGGTAGAAGTAAAGTAAAGGAGTTAGGAGAAATAGGAAATAAGAGATACGTACAAACAAAAAAAAACCAAAGAAGTAGAATTTCTTAGGAAAAGTATGTGTTTATATATGTATATATGTATATATATGTATACATGTATGTATATATCAATATCTGTGTATAAAAATATCAGTGCTTAATTGTAGCTTCGGGGTGGGGGGGTAGAGGAGAGGAAGGGGGAAAAGAACAAAGTAAAAAGTGTACAGCAGAAAACAAAAGAAAACCTACAAGGAAGCAAAGAAAGGATGGACAGCTTTCAACACAACATGCAGTATTTAATATATAGGCTTTCTTGAAATGAGAAGTTATTGCTATATATTCTGAATCCTCTCTTATGTTCTGCTGTGCACATGGCATGTTTTTTCCTTTTCTTATTTTATATTTAAGTTTATAATATGTTTCTGTTTTCTTATCTTATATATTTAAGTTTTAGTATTTGTCTGAAATTTTTAAAAAATTTAAAAAATTAGGTGCTTAGATAAACATAAGCAAAATTTAAAAAGGCATGGTGATTTTGGCTTCCTGTTGTTCAGTTTTTTCAGTCATATTTGATTCTTTGTGACCCCATTTGAGATTTTCTTGGCGAAGATACTGGAGTGGTTTTGCCATTTCCTTCCCCAGCTCATTTTACAGATGAGGAAACTGAGGCAAGCAGAGTGATGTGACTTGCCCAGGGTCACGCAGCTAGTATGTGTCTGAGGCCACATTTGAACTCAAATTTTCCTGACTCCAGACCTGTGCTTTATCTGCTGCACCACCAGCTTCTTTGTTTTGGCTTATTTAGACTAAATTTTAGTCAGAATTGGTTGTTGGCTGGTTGGTTGTTATCCTTCATTCTCAAAGAGGACCAAAATGACATGGCTACGCTAGAGTCAAGTTACAGTATGTCTGACTGTGGTTGATCAGACCAATATGAGCTTGGAATGCTCTCCCACAAGTCAGGCACAAAAAGTCCATGTGAATATTTGGGGTGGATTCTCTAAATTTGTGCATCTCGCATTTCTTTTGAGCTACTTCAGTTCTGTTTTGCTCGGGCGGTCCTGCGCCAGTGTCTCCTATGTCACACAATCAATTCCACAGTTCTTAAGAGAAACCTTAAGAGTGTCCTTGTATCGCTTCTTCTGACCACCATGTGAATTCTTGCCCTGTGTGAGTTCTCCACAAAATAGTCTTTTTGGTAAGCGTACATTTTGCATTCGAACAACGTGGCCAGCCCATCAGAGTTGAGCTCTCTGAGCAGAGTTTGAATGGATGGCAGTTTAGTTCAAGAAAGGACCTCAGTGTCTAGTATCTTATCCTACCAGGTATTCTTCAGAATCTTCCTAAGACAATTCAAATGGAAGCGATTCAGTTTCCTGGCATGGAGCTGGTATACTGTCTGGGTTTCACAGGCATACAGCAATGAGGTCAGCACGATGGCTCTGTAGTCCTTCATTTTGGTAGTCAGTCTAACACCTCTTCTCTCCCACACTTTCCTTAGGAGTCTGAATAATGAGTAGTTGGAAAAAGTTGATACCGATGGCTCCTTCATTCTAATTTCCCCTTGAATAATACATTAGGAAATAATAGTGGAGATCTGAGATCTGCCCACAGATGTGATGATCTGAGACTATTCAGTATGTATACTCATTTTCTACTCAGTGGGAACCATTTGAAATCTTTTCTGTAGTACCACTATACCATGGTGCAAGTGCTTTGCATCTGTGGACACAAAATACTGTATAACCGAGTTATGAAGGCAACCCAGCATGAATAGCCACCTAAATTTCTCTTTCTCCTGCCCCAACTACAGCTTTCTAGATACTGATTGAGATCTAGAGCTGTATGGATTTGAGCAAAAGAGCAATCCCAATTTTTAAATTTTAGAGGCTGGCTTTTAAAGTCTACTGACTATGGGATATAATTGTGATTAGCTGGTTTACTCCTATTTGTTTTCTTTTTTTCCTTCAGCATGACTAAATTAGTAGGATTTTTAAAGTAAGATAATTCTTCCCCATTTTTCAGAATATCTGCTTTCTCTCCATCTGTTTCCTTCATCTCTGTGGCAGTGTGGTAAAGTGGAAAGAGCATTGGCCCTAGAGTCAGACACCCTGCACTCCATCTTCTCTCTCATGCCTGGTACCAGTGTGATTGTCAGTCAAGGCATTTGACCTCCCTGAGCCTCATTTATAAATGAGGATGTAAATTTTCAAGTGGCTGAACTAGGAGGCCAGTTCTAAATGACCTCTGTGATTCCTTCTGGCTCTCGATTTAGGACCTAATGACTTCTCCTTACCTCCACCACAGAAAGAAGCAACAAAGCTAAACAAATGTGAAAACCTTTCTTACTTTGCTGCAATCCTATTCTGACTCCTCAGCATGGCACAGCAGGGACCCTGGGGTTTTCAAAGACTCACGTCAGGAGAGGCAAGCTAGAAAGGTTTAGAGCCCAGAAGCAGACATACAGGCCAGTGTGGAAGTAGTAGTTGATTTAAACGCTGAGCAAGATCCATAGACGTCTGATGATTGAATTTCTCTGCTTCAGAAATTCATAGATCATTGACAAGTTCTCAGTTTACAGTGGTAGAGTGATGACAGTGCTTTTTCTAATTATATAAAACAAATTTGGTCTTTTTTTTCCTACCCAGAGACTTGCTATTTCTTAGTTAATTGGATTTTCCATGATATCTTTCTTATCACTATTAGGCTGGCTACTAGGTGATGTATTCTATACCAGCAGAACATAAGGGCTTCAAGTACAGGTCCAGGAACAGGCTGTGTGTGCTTTTCTAGGACTGGCTAGACATTAGTTGATGAATTCTTTGGTCACGACAATCTCAGAAATAAAGAAAGAAACAAAATGGTCCTCAGTCTTCTGTAGTCCCCTTCTGCTTCTGCACTGATGGTGACCATAATGTTATGGGGAACAAAGTATCTATAAACAATTATTCAATTGGTATTCTAAATTCAAAATATGGCATGCACGTTCAGTAATCAGCAAGGTGCACTTTTAAATAGGTTCCATTGTGACTGAGCCATGGACTTGCTGTTTGGTCTATTTGCCACATTAGAAGCAACTGTATGACAACCCAGATCTGTCACTAAAATTAAATAATTGAAATTAATCAGCTAGTTCCCAGTTATATTAGTTTCAGACTGATGGCCTATTTCTCTCTTTCTAAACACCTACTAACAGGTGTCTGTCTTTGTATCTGTTGAGATTTGGGGGGCTCAAGACAAATCTAGAGACCTAAAAAATGCACAACTTACAATAGTTATTATGTTATTTGTATATGTTATATTAATATATTTTATATGTTAAAGTATATTTTATAAACAATATTTACTAAAATGGAATATATGTGTGTGTGTATCCAAGTATGCATTTCCATTTCCTAGAAGGATTTTGGAACATGTGAATATCTAGGAAATTCATTAGGGCTAAATTAGGGTTATCTGAGCTCCTGTGGGCCACAGATTGAAAAATATGGCATAGATAGAGGGTCCCAGCAGTCACATCACAATCTATCATTTTGTCACTGCATTCTACCTCCCTCTCTTCTCCCTGTAGCTTCAGTCGAATTATTTATACCATTCTTCACTTTCTGTCATAAAGTGCTGGGTAGTATTGATCTTGGCTGTTAAATAGGTGCTGCAGCCAGCTCTGCAGATGGATAGATTTCAAACGCAGGGAGGAGACAGAAGGTCCAGGGTCTGTAATATGGAAAGTATTATTGCATCTTTTAGAATGATAAGCTCTCTATAAATATAGCATGACTGCAGAGATGAGCACAATGGGAAGTTTCTTGTAGAGAACAGATAATTGGCTGATTGAGGAGAGGTATTCCATAGGGGCCGCTCGGTGGCGCCATAGTGCATAGAGTGCCAGGCCTGGAGTCAGGAAGACGTGAGTTCAAATGTGACTTCAGACACTAGCTATGTGACCTTGGGTAAGTCACTTAATCCTGTCTGCCTCAGTTTCCTCATCTGTAAAGTGAGCTGGAGAAGGAAATGGCAAACAATTCTAGGATCTTCACCATGAAAACCACAAATAGGGTCACAGAGAGTCAGATACCACTGAAAATGATTCAACAGCAAGAAGTCATTACAAATAGAATACCTTATAAAATGGTTAAGTAGTATAAAATATTTTGGAGTCAAATTCTTGATGATTATTTTCTTGCAGCAGATTTTCCAAATGGCAATTTCTACTTGGCATCTGCTGTGTTGCCTGGTTTCAGCTCCTTCTAGGATAAGCTCGTCACTTCTGAACTCACTCCCATGCTGCTTGCTCAAACCTTGATTGACATCACCTCCCCCAGCCTCTTCTCTCCTCTGACTAGAGGGTTGGAGCACAGAGTATCGAACTCCTCCCAGTGCTTCCCTTTGTGGAGGGCAGAAACTGGACTCTCAGCCTACTCCACTTTGCATCTACTGCCCTTTGTGATTTCAACCCCAAGGAAAAGATGCCCCCGCTCCCCTGTCCTGCCTCCTTTTGTGTGTTGTTTCCCCCTTAAGACTGCAAGCTCCTTGAGGGCAGGGACTGCCTGTTTTTTTAATAATAAAATCCCAGTGCTTAGTATAGTAAGAACTTATATAACTTATATACAGTAAGAACTTATATAACATATAGTAAGAACTTAATAAATGTTTACCGGATTGGACTGGATAATTTGGAGGGCGTCATGAGTATGGCAAATACAGAGCAATTTATAATCCACTTTAGACTTCCTTGATGAAGTACTCAGAGAAGTGAGAGCTGTCAGTTAGGGAGAATACCATTGAGGGGATGGAGTCTCCTTTTGCCGCTGGGATCTGGGTGTACATGTTCACTAGTGTTCAGTGATTAATCAGTCAACAAGTACTTATTAAGTGCCTGCTCTGTGCCCTATGCTAGGCCCTGAGAATACAAGTACAAAGAATAATATAATCCCTATTTGCAATGAGCTTACATTTTAAGGGGGGAGACAAGTACATATATAATTACATATAAATTAGTTAAATACATGGTAGTTTGGGAGAGAGAAAACTAGCAGCTACAGGATCAGGAAGTGCTTTCTGCTTGAGCTGATTCAGTAGGGGAGTAAGAAGGTTAGATCTGGACTTTGTCAGCAGGGTATGTGATGGAGTAGAGTAGAGAGATATTAGAGACTGGGAGACCAACTGAGAGACTGCTACAGTAACCAAGGCACAGGGTGGTGATTGTAGGATTCTGATGTGGTAAATGAATGCAAACATGTTTTAGCCATAGCAAGCCCCTGGGGAGGTGAATTGTGGGAGAGAGGATTATCAGGGAAGATCTGGGGTTTCAGAAAGTTGTGGACAGCAAATGAAAAACACTTAAATTTTTTTCTCCTCTTCAGAGTCCAGGACTTTAACAAAATAGAACTTTTTTTTCTATTTGTATGAAGCAGAGATAATGTGTTCTTTTCAAGGCCGGCTAGAACTAATTAATATGTTACCTGAAAATTCCATTCAAATGAGTGACATTTTTATCATGATACACTGAGATACATTTAACATGTTACTAATTGATCAAATCCAATTTAAAAAAAATCAAATGTCTATTTTTAAAATTCTTGTTACACTTATAAGGTTACATGAGTAATAACCTGTTTGCAATTAAGATGAAATTTCATAAGACACATACAATACCTGATTTGCAGGAAAGACAGACATTTAATATGTGCAACATTGCTCCGGAAAGGAATCCAATTCAAACATTTATTAGGCAACGTGCTAAGTGCTGGGGATACAATTAATAAAAAGAAAGACAATCTCTGCCCTCTAGGAGCTTACAATCTAACGAAGGGGGGAGGATACACAAAAGGAGTTAGGAAAGCAGGGGGCAAAGGATGGTGGGGAGTGGGGGGCATCTTGTTCCATGGAATTGAAAGGAGGTAGGGAAGCAGATACAGAATGGAGTGAGCCAGAAAGTCCAAGTTGTGGACTCTGCAAAGGAAGGCATTGGGAAGAGTTTGTTACTGCTCAGGGTCTAGCACAGGGCACAGAATAGGCACTTAATAAGTACTTGTTGACTGATTAATCACTGAACACTAGTGAACATGTACACCCAGATCCCAGTGGCAAAAGGAGACTTCATCCCTTCAATGGTATTCTCTCTTGGAATCCATGTTTACCTAACTGACAGCTCTCACTTCTCTAAGCACCTCATGAAGGAAATCTAAAGTGGATTATATGTTGCTCTATATTTACCACACTCACGACCCCCTCCATGTTGTCCAGTCCAATCCAGTAAACATTTATTAAACTTCTACTGTGTGCCAGGCACTGTGCTAAGCACTGGGGATTCAATTAATATAAAGAAAGACAGTCACAAAAGGAGTCAGGAAAGCAGGGGGCAAAGAGACAAGCCAGGGGATGGATCAGGGGCTTCTTGTTCCATGGAGCTGAAGCTAGGCTGGGCAGCAGATGCAGGGTGGAGTGAGCTAAAAAGTCCAGGGTCTGCACTCTATAAAGGAAGGCATTGGGAGGACTTTGGTACCACAATTCTCCAATCAAAGGAACACAAGAGTCTCACTGTAATTTTTAAATAGCACTGGCTAGGGAGTCAGGAGAATTGGTTTCTTTTTGGTTCCACCTCTGCCACTCAGTAGCCCTGTGACCTTGGTTAAGCTATGACTTTTATTTAAGAAGGGACTCAAACCTTAGAGGGTGATTAAACTTAAGCCCCCTTTTGTGTTTGTGGGAGGATGAGGAATGTGCTGGAGGCAGGGGATGGGGATGAGACCCTCATCAACTAGAGCCATAGAACATTAGAGCTGGAAGGGAACTTTGAGATCACCTAAGCAACTCCATCATTTTATGGAAGAGGAAACTGAGGCCCATAGAAGGGCACTAACCTATTCAGGCCAGGAGTAGAGAGACAGGCCAGGTTTCCTTACTCCCAAATAGAGGTTGAACAGTTCCTCTTTAACTAATTATATCAGCTTCTCACCTTTCACCAGCTGGCACTTCTTATATGATGGAGAAGAGTGAGAATAGGCTAATAATACACTCTTTACTTTGCTGTCAGCAGCTTCAGAGAAGTGTTAAGTGAAGAGCATTTTTATTGCTTCCTTTAGAGTTGGCTTAGAACTGTCTATTTGTCATCATAGAAATTTATTTGTTAAGAGGGTTTTCCCCCACTGATGGGAATATAAAGAAGAATATTGACAAATACCCACTATAAATAGACTTTTTGTAGAGCTAGAAAACATAATAACAAAATTCATCTGGAAGAATAAAAGGGGCTCAAATTTTTAAAATCTAGCCACTTCTCAGATTCCTAAAATCTAGCCATGGCTTAGATTCTTATAATCTAGCCAATAGCTTACTAATGTTTATAATGTTCAGGCTCCTTAAGAGTCTGCCCAATATGATGGATGTTCTAATAAACCTTGTCTTTGGCAGAAAAAAAAAATAAAAGATCAAAAATACCAAAGGAATTAATTAAAATTTGAAGGAAGGTGGCCTAGCTATACAAGATTGAAAACTGTATTATAAAGTGGTAATCATCGAAACAGTCTGCTACTGGCTGAGAAATAGTGGTGGATCAGTGGAGTGGATTAAGTACACAATAGTAAATGACCATAGTAATCTAGTGATTGATAAACCCAATTATCCAAGCTTTTGTGACAAGAAGTCACTATTTGACAAAAACTGCTGGGAAAACTGGAAAACAGTGTGGCAGAAACTATGTATAGACCAACATCTCACACCGTATACCAAGATGACGTTGAAATGAGTATGTGATTGAGACCTAAAAGATGATACCATGGGCAAATTAGGGGAGCATGGAATATTTTACCTGTCAGCTCTCTGGATAAGGGAAGAATTTATGACAAACCAAGAGATAAAGAGCATTACAAGATGTAAAATGGATAGTTTTGATTATATTAAATATTAAAAAGGTTTTGCACAAACAAAACCAATTGGGGGAAAATTTATCGCAAGTTTCTTTGATAGAGGCCTCATTTCTCAGATATATAGAGAACTGAGTCAACTTTATAAGAATACAAGGTATTCCCCAATTGATAAATAGTCAAAGGATATGAACAGGCAGTTTTCAGATGAATAAATTAAAGTTATCTGTAGTCATATGAAAACGTGCTCTACGGGGCAGCTAGGTGGCACAGTGGATAGAGCACTGGCCCTGAAGTCAGGACGACCTGAGTTCAAATCCGGCTTCAGACCAAACACTTGTCACTTACTAGCTGTGTGACCCTGGGCAAGTCACTTAACCCCAATTGCCTAAAAATTAAAAAAAAAATTTAAAAAACATGCTCTATATCATTACTCATTAGAGAAATGCAAATTAAAACAACTCTGAGGTACCACCTCACACCTATCAGATAGGCTAATACGACAGACAAGAAAAATGATAAATGTTAGAGGGGATATAGGAAAATTGGGACACTAATGCACTGTTGGTGGTGTCGTGAACTGATTCAGCTACTCTAGAGAGCAATTTGGAACTATGCCCAAAGGGCTATAAAACTGTGCATACGCTTTGACCCGGCAATAGCATTATTAGGTCTGTATCCCAAAGAGACTGGAAAAAAAAAACAAAAAGGAAGAGGACCTATATCTACAAAAATATTTACAGTAGCTTTTTCTGTGATGGGAAAGAATTAAAAATTGAGGGGATGTCTATCAGTTGGGAAATGGCTGAACAAGTTGTGGTATATGATTGTGATGGAATACTTTGTGCTATAAGAAATGATGAGCAGGTTGATTTCAGAAAAAACAAAAACAAGACTTACATGAAGTGATGTAGAATGAAGTGAGCAGAACCAGGAGAACATTGTACCTGGTAACAGCAATATTGTACAATAATCATAAATGACTTTGGCTATTCTCAGCAATACAATGACCGAAGACAATTCTGAAGGACTTATGATGAAAAATGCTCTTCACCTCCAGAGAAGGAACTGATGGTGTCTAATGCAGATCTAAGCTTACTATTTTTCATTTTTATTTTTTTCCATGTTTTTTTTTGGTCTGTGTTTTCTTTTACATCATGACTAATATGGAAATGTTTTGTATTACTGCACTTGTATAACCTATATCAAATTGTGTACTGTCTCAGGGAGGGTGGAAAGAAGGAGGGACAGAATTTGTAGCTCAAAAGTTCAAAAGTGAAATTTAAAAATTGTTTTTACATGCAATTGGGAAAAATATAATATTATTAAAGAAGGAGGCAGATGTGAATCTAGATGTTCTTAATTTGAAGACCAGTTACATGACAGTGATAACAATAATACAAAGGAGGAAGCATAGTGTAGTGACATTTTGCTGTCAACTCCCACTATTTCCTCCTTTTTCAGAGTGCTACAAAGAAACGGCCCTTCTCCTTGCTAATGCCATCCTTTCTACATGTGCCCTTGACCCCGTCCCCTCCCATCTTCTCAAGCAGAGACCTCAGTCTTCCAACTTTCCTGAAATAGTTATTCTCTCCCAACTTGCTGATTCCTCCCTACTTCCTTGAGATATGCCCATTTCCCTATCCTTAAACAGCCTTCATTAAATCCTACTGTTCCATTAAACTGTTATCCTATATCTCGCCTTCCTTTTTTCTGGCAAACTCAGTCTTCCGCTGTCTGCCTCCACTTCCTCTCCATTCAGTTATTCCTCAGTCCTTTGTATTCTAGCTTCATAGCTCATCACTGAAATGAAGCCAGTCTGATCCTCATTTCTCAGAATTTTCATGACGTTCCTCTCTCCTGCTTTTCCTCCCATCTAGCTGAGCACTCATTCTTAATCTCCTTTGCTGATTCATCATCTGTATCATGCCTATAACTGTGGATGTTCCCTAAGGTTCTGCCTTATGCCCTTTTCTCTTCTCCTTATATATTCTCTCCTTTGTTAACCTTATCCTTTCCTATGGGTTTACCTATCATATATGTACAGATGATTCACAAATATATACAGCCTCAGTTTCTCCCCTTAGCTTCAGTATCACATCATCAGTTGTCTATTAGACATTTAGAACCAAATGTCCCAGAGACATCTTAAACTCAGTATGTCTAATATTAAACTCATTATCACTCTCTTCTTCCAAACTTTCCTATTTATATTAAAAGCACTATTTATCCTTCCAGTCTTCTAGTTTATTAACCTTGGCATTATCCTAGACTTCTCACTTTCCTTCATCACAAATCTTTTTGTTTCTATCTTCCCAATATCTCTCACATTTTACTTTGCTCTCATAGCTGCCACCTTAGTTCAGGCCCTTAGTGTATTTCACCTATATTATGGCAATGCCCTCTAATTGGTCTCCTGCACCTTGTCTTTCCCCACTCCACTCCATCCTCCACACTGCTTCCAACATACTTTTCTTTAAGTACAGATCTGACCAAGTCACACCCCTAATTTGATCAACGACAGTGGTTCCTTGTTAAATCTAGGATAAAATAGGATAAAATATAAATTCTTCTTTTTAGACTTTATACCTTTGTGCAGCCTGGCCCCAACCTATCTTTCCAACCTCATTGGATATTACTCTCCCTTCTGCACTCTGTGATCCAGCTAAACTGGCCTACTTTCTGTTCCTCACTCAAGGCATTCTACCTCTTGTCTCTCTGCTTTTCACTCTATATCCACATGGCAGGATTACACCCTCTCCTTCTTCCTCATAGGGCCCTTCACTAGCTTCTCAAGCAGCATCTTCTGCCAGAAGCCTTTCCTAATCCCCCAACTGTTGGTGCACTCCCTCCCAAACTACCTTTGATTGAACTATTTTGTAGATATTTTTATTCAGTTACTTTATATTTATGCTGTATGTATATTTCATATGTGGTTGCTGACTCCCTCATTAGAATGTCAAATCCTTGTACGTATAGTTTGTTTCATTCTCTGTACTCATATCTCCCAGGCTTAGCACAGTTCCAGGCACATAGTAGGTGATTAATAAATACTAACTGATTTTTGTGTCCTGATCAGTAAGTAGCAGATCCAAGTTTTTCTGAACTCTATAGTACTCTGTATAATAATGAGCTAAATGGTGTTGTAAGTGGTTATATTCTCCATGTTAGGAACCTTAGGGGAAAATTGGTAGTTTGGGAGTGAATAGCTGTTGTTTGTACGTAGGGTGTGGAGATATCACCAGGTATAAGCAGATGTTGACAGCATTCGCTACTGTCTATCTGCCTTTCTGATGCTGCTCTGTGCTATTTTCGAGCCTAAATCCTAGTGTCTCCTACTCTTGTGTATCTCTGCCTTTGGTTTGGTAATTTTGCCCTCTTGTGGTCCTGATCTCACTTGTTCTTCATTACTGCTGTTTTGCTCAAGATCTTAATTGAGGTGCTTCTGCCCACGAACTGGCTACCTGACCTGACTCCAGATGGTTCCCTTTGCTTCACAGCTGGCTTTTGGCATTCGTGATAACAGACTATACCTTGACAGGGAGAATAGCTTCTGTAGCCTAAGAGGCAGCACTAGATGCATTTAAATCATTGTAATTACATTGTTAAACTTTTTTAGCAATCTTAACCTCTTTATTTGTATATGCTTTTAGGGGCAAACCTGTTGACACCAGTTTAAGGCTATTCTCTTCCAGGCCTATATCGAACCAAATTATTTTATGTTGCTGGGTGAGCTACCTTAAAAGAATACTCTTCTTTTTCTCCCAAGAGGAAGATTAAATATGAAATGCCTTCTGGCCAAGGTTTAATTAAGAAATATTCCCAAAAGAACTTTCTGCAGACAATTGCAATCCATAACCTTTATTTTGACTGCAGAATTAACCCAGTGGAAGTTGTTGCTTGGGAATAATAGTGCAAAGGTTGGGTGGCCCTACCAATGAACATTCTCCCTCTCTAGAAAGTATGTTATTTATAGGATCTGGAAGGGACCTTAAAGAGCATCAGCCCTGCTTCCCTTCTCAGTTTCTAGAAGAAGAAAGTGAAACCCCAGTCCAGTTTTTGGAGTTCCTAAACCTTAGCTCTCAAACCCCTTCTATAGTGAAGGCCCTTACCAGTCAGTCACTCACAAGGCATTTATTAAGTCCATGTTTGGTGTGAGGTGCTGTGCCAGAGGTATTTGGGTACAAAGACAAAAAGGCAATAGTCTCTTCCCTCAAGAAGCTTCCATTCCATTCCAAAGTGAGGACAGCATGTACTGGATGTATAATGTAAGTCTATATAAAATAAAAACAAGGCAATTTTAAGGGGATAACAGCTTGGGGCTGGCAGGAATCAAACAACAGTCATATTTAAGCTGAGCTTTGAAGGGTACTAGGGATTCTAAGAGGTATACTTGAGGACAGAGTGAATTCCTGGCATGGGGGACAGCCTATGTGAAGGCCTGGAAACAGGAGATGAAGGTAGATATTCTGAGAAGAATAGCATATGGGCTATTTTGACTGAACTAAAGAGTATATGAAGGGAAATAATAAATAATAAGGCTGAAAAAATAGGTTGGAGCCAGATAATAAAGGACTTTAAATGTGAAACAGAACAGTTTTTATTTGATTGGAAAGGTAATAGGTAGCCACAGGAGTTTATTGAGTAGGTGAGTGACATGGTTACATCTGTACTTTAGGAATATCACTTTAGTGAATCCAAAAATCAGTTGATCAGTCAAAAACATTTATAAAGCACCTACTATGTGCCAGGTACTGAGCTAAGCACAGGAGGTACAGATAAAAGCAAAGACAGTCTGTACCTTCAAGGAGCTTACAATCTACTGAGAGAAGACAACACACAAAAGGAAGGAGAAAAACAAGGAGGGGGGAGAGAAGAAGGTACCTTTTGCAAGGGCATGATAGAGAGATCCAAAGAAGTCCAGAAGTACTATAGCTGGTGGAAAGGGGGCAAAAACTGTACTGGGCCCCTCCCTTAAATAGAGGATCCAATCAGAGAGACGGGGACTACTGATTAAATGTGAGGATCAGGCAGAGTCAACCTCAGAGGGAGATTTCTCAGTGATGGAGGTCATGGGGAAAGAAGACATGATGGAGCATTCACACAGAGATGCTCATTGCCATCACACAGCCACCAGTGTGGTATATATAGGTCCTCTTCACCTGTTGTCTAAACGACTGTAATAGCCTTCTAATTAGTTTTCGTGCATCAAATCTCTCCTTACTGAGGTCCATTTTCCACTCAGCTGCCAAAATGATTTTCCTATAGATTTAATGCACCACCCCCTTACTCAATAAATTCCAGTGGTTCCCTATTAGCTCTAGGGTAAAATATAAAATTCTCAGTTTGGCATTTAAAGCCCTTTACCTCACCCCTTCCTATTTTTCTACTCTTCTTACACTGTAATCCCTCATAATACTCTGCAATTCAGCTGTACTGCCTTCCTTGCAACATTCTGTGTGCAGTTGGGGACTGATCTCCCAATGCTGTGTGGAGTGGGGCACTGGCCAAGCTTATCCCTTAAGGGTATGTGCAGCATACTCCACCAATGCAGTCCCTACGTAGGCTTCAAACACATGTGTAGTGATTCTGTAACACTTTGTAATCTGCTCACTACATAGTGAAGAAAAAAAACCAAAAACCTTTGTTTGGTGCTGAATCTGAACAGGGTGTGCATCTGAAAGGCATTAACCAGCCAAAGTGAACATCGCTCTTTTTCCTGCCTGGTTGGAGGCACCAGTGGTCTGCTCTCTGAATCTGGGTTGATATGAAGTCATGAACATGTGGCCCTATTTCTGGGGCTGTTCCTGTTGTATAAAGTATAAAAGTATTGGAGAGGGAATAGAGGAGGTTGCAGCTTTGTGAGCTTCAAAGGGTGGGGGCAGCAGACTGGCAGAGGATCAATGACAGGAGAACTTGCTTTAAGATTGATCCCAATTTCCCCAAGGTCTGAGTGGTATAGGAGAGAGTGTGCAGGGACATGCTTTGTAACTTCAATAGATATCCCTTGGGAAATGCTAATTATGTTAATTGGCTAAAGTAAACTGCAGTGCAAATCACTGGAGGGTAATGATCATATAAGGTAGATACTAACTCCAACTGGCTACATTGGGGGAGAACACACCAGAATGGGGGCTCAAGCTTTTAGCATTAGAGGATACCCTAAAACCCTTTGAGGTACCCCTAGAACCCTGAGAGGACAACATAGTTAACCTTACTCTAGGGTATCTGACTTGTCAGTGATATTGAGAGTTTGGATAAGGCCTCCCTGGCTTCCTTCAATAGTTATCTCATATTTCACCTTCTTCAGGAGGCTTTTACCAGTCTCCCATGCTTCTAATGCCTTCCCTCTGGAATTACCTTCCATTTCCACTGCACACACATACCTACACACACACATATATATTGTGAAAATTGTAATTTAAAACCTATATCTGTTGCTCGTGTCCCTACAATGTTAATAAGTTTCACAAACTGAAATACTGTAGGCTTTATGTTTCCAATAATTTGATGTCACAGCAGTCTTTTAAAATGTTCTTTAACTTATAACTTTAGTTTTAAAAATGAGATATCCAAACATTGTCAAAATGTTTCCAGATTGTAAAAATCAAACTGAAAGCAATCGAGCAAGGAGAAAGAACTAACACATTTTGATTTCCTGAATTTAGTAACTTCATTATTAAGCTAGCCAATTAGGGAGGACCAGATTAATTGAAAGTCAAGTTGCATTTGGATTAGATGACAAAGCACATTTATGTTGTATTCCTTTCAACTGCATTTATAGTGAAACACTTGGTTATGGTTAAATGTAAATGATACAGGCTTATTTTTACTTTATCTAGTTCCTCCACTTGCATTTTTTATGTTTACATACAAAAATCAATGTATTTTCTTTGACAAATGCCTGCATGTTTTATACCATAAAATGTGGAAGAAATTTTATCAATTCACTACTTCTGCCAAATAAAGCTGATGAAAACATTCACAGAGTTATCTTAAAAAGACTATTAGTATCAGTGTATACTAATAAATGACCTGGCAGGAACCCCCCCCCCCCAAATAAAGATGGATTTCTATGGACTTAAAAAAGAGACATTTTTAAAGCCCATAGTTTTCTAATTATAGACATATATGAAGCTTTGATGTAATAATATTAATCTTCTACTTGAAAGACAGGTCAGTGACTTTATAATGACAATTTTCCTTAATAAATTAAAATTATAGCTATCTTGGAGGTGTTTTGGAAGGATAGGAAAAATGACTTTCTCTCCTAATTTAACAGAATGCTACCTTTTTATAACCCATTTCCAAATCTCATATCACACATATGTAATACCAAACTATCACTGATTCATGTATCTATGGCTTGTTAAAAATTAAAAATTCTTGTGAGAGTTTGTTGCAGAGGGTTCATTTAATCAGAAATATCATTTTTGAACAGAAATGGTTTTGCTTTTTCTAATTTGGCTGAGAACTGCTAGATGGATGAAGAGGGTTGTGTAATTACTTTCATTATTTTAATACAATATGAAATTAAAAGAATTATCTTCAACTGAATAACTCATTGCTCACTATTAAAGGTGAATTGGAAAAGAATATTTTAAAATTAATTACAAAAGGTCAGTTGAAAGAAAGGAGGTGATAAATATTTTCCAAAATGAATGACTTTAAAATTGTTTCTCCCCTTTATGATGTATTCATAAAATAGAAGGCAGATGTTATAGAGGTTCTTCCCCTGTTTTTAATGAGTCTGCTCTCTAGCCCCCTGCAATGTAGATGATTTAGGCCATTATGTATATTATAGTATGAGTGCTAGACTCTAGGGTTGAAGCAGAGCTTACAAAAGTTTGTTTTTATGTCACAGTTGTGTGTATGCCTTCTCTTTTCCTGCTACCTTACTCCCCAGCTTCTGGATGTAGCACTTTTTGTTGTATGACTCTTCCCCAAGTCATCCTGTACCTACTACCCACCTTAACAGAAACCAAGAGGAGCTCAGAAGTCAATAATTCACAGAACCTGCTATTATAGCCCTTTTTATTATTCACACCTTGCTCAGTATATGCCACATGGAGGGAGATGGGTGGGTATCACTAGCAACATAGCTCTGTTTCCCATACTTTGTCTTTTCTCACCAAGTCCCAGTAAACAGTTGGCAATTTTATAGTCATCCTGAGTTAAAATCCTGCCTCAGACACTTAACCATCTTTGTGACCCTGCGCAGGTCGCTTAAGTTCTCTCAGCCTCAGTTACCTCCTCTGTAAAATGAGAGGGTTGGCCTCAGTGGTCTCTAAAATATCTTCAAGATATGATCCAATGAATTTTTGTGTTGTGATGGTTTCTACCTTTGTAACTTCTCTGTCATCTGTCCCTGTCTACTCTAGTACTCCATCTTCCAGACAACTTTCCCATTTATATTTTTATAAATCACAGGTCTGACCATGTCACTCCCTCACTCAAGTCATTCAAAGAGGGACCCTCCATGATCAAATTCAACCTCTTCTATGTGGTATTTAAAGCCCTTCACAGTCTGATTCCAGCTTCCCTTTCCAGTCTTACTGCATATCTTTACAAACCCTGCACTCTAGCCAAATACCTATTTGCTATTTCCACACAGGACATTCCATCTCCTTTCTCACTGTCTTTGTCGCCCTATGCCTAGAGTATACTTTCTCCTTATCTCCTCATAGACTTCTTAGATTCTTTCAAAACTTATGTCAGACACCATCTTCAGTGTGAAACCTGTCCTGATTGACCATCCCCACCACTGATTGGTAATCCTCTATGCCCTGGAATTAACTTTGCATTTGCTTGGCATACATTTTCCATCTGGAGAGGCAGCACGACATAGTTTGTAGAAAGTTGTCTTTGAAATAAAAAAGACTTGGATTCAAGTCTTGCCTCTGACCCATCCTGGCTATGTGACCCTTAGCAAGTCACCACTTAGCAATGGTTCAAGCAAATTTCTGAGACTATAGTTTCATAAAAGTTGGTGACCTGCATTATTAGAAGGAGTTCCCTCACCCAGGGCTTGCTTATGCCCAGTGACATCACAGATCTTGTCCCCATTTCTATTGATTTAGCTGTTTCTTTGTACCCTTCATGCAGAATCTAAACTTGGGAGGAGGGAATAGTTTGTTTTTGTCTTTTGTTTCTCCTGTAGCTAGCATAGTACGTAACATATGATAGCCACTTAGTAAATGCATGTTGAATGAATGGACTTCTAATCTCCTCACTTGCCTGGAGTATACCCTCACTCTCAAATCTCCATGTACAGCCACTAAAACTACCCTCATGCTAACTGCCCTCCCAAAACACACTCCAGAGCTACAAAACATACTATAAATATCCATCTCTTTAGTAATAATAAGATTTTGAGGTGATCCGAAGGGCAATGGAAAGATTCTTGATGCATGGGAATAGCCTAAAGCATGTTACCAATAATAACTTGACTGTGAGAAAGTAGCACCATTGAAAATAGGTTTGACCAGAAAAGGACATGAATCAGTTATATATAGCAAGTATGGAATAAAAAAGTACAGTGGAATGTAAGCTTCTTGAGGGAAAGGTAAAGAAAAGAAAAAGAAACTTCTTTTCATCTTTGTCTATGTATCCCTAACACCTGCTCCACTTCCTTGCACATAGTAGGTGCTTAATAAATGTTTGCTCAATTGAATTGATTTGATAAACCCAAGTGTTGCACTGGTACATACAAAATGTTAAAAGAAAACAAAATGCAGGAATGTCCTCCAGTACATTTGGTATATTCACTATGGAGGATTCATCAAATGATACGGATAAGAATCACACAGAGACAGAAGGCAGCAGGGAAGGTTACAGACCTATGTATCATGAATCAGCTTGGAAGACTTTTTGTAAGTTTAAGGTACTGTAACAGTTTTAGCTGAATCATCATCCTTCCATTTGTACTATGAGCCCATCCTCAGAATTAGGAATGCCGTTTGGGTTAACTCTAACTTCAGTTAGTAGACTCCCTTTTCCACACAGATCATCTTCTCTGCCCTTTTACCCTTTATAAATGAAGAATATTAGTATTTTGCTAAAAGCACATTTATTAAATTTTTTCATTCTATAAAATTAAGAGTAACTGATATCAAATTTAAAAGTACACAGTATGGGTGGGTAAGTTGGGTATTTTTCGTTATTTTTCTTTCAGTATTCTTAAAGCAATTACAAAATAATTATGTTGAGATATATTTTTCATTGGCAGCAAAGAGCCACTATGATATGTTCACATCAGAATATCAGCTCAAGCTAATTGGCTTTTCTGGGTATTTAATCACTGAAATTTTTTGATATTTTTTCCTCTAGCTATTCATTTCTTCAACCATGGTTTACAAATTATACAGCTCATTTTCCTAATTCAGTTATTGATCTGGTTTCTTAAAATTTGTTAATTGTATTTTAATGAGTCCTATGAGAATTAATAGTAACCTTTCCAGGTAGCCCCCTTAATGGCACAAAAGAGTATAGAATTAATAGAAGAAATAGTGTACCTATGTTTCGTAGGAAGAAGTAATGCCCATATCGTATAGGTATCGATTGAGGAAAAAATCACTCATATCAAAGCAAAAACAACCTTTGCATCACATACTGACTAACTACAATTCATCCTCTTCTCCAAATCTCCTTATTATTCAGCTTCTCTGTATTCCTTTGCTGTCTTTCTTCCTCTCCTGGATCTTATAGAAAGATAAAACTCACTAATATTCCTTAAAATAGCATTGCCTTCACATCAAATATCCTAAAGGAGCCATTACCAAGAAGAAGAAAAAGACTGCACAGGATTTTGCTTTTTTCTTATAAGGTCTGGATACCAATTTTATAAAAAGAAGCTTTTACTTGTTATAGGTGGCATCATGGTATAGTAGAGAGTTTCTTTGAAAGCCTGAAGACTAGGGTTTAAATCCCACCACTGACACATACTAGCTTTGTGATCCTGGGTAAGGTCATTTGATCTCTCAGTGCTCTAAGCAACTCTCTAAAACTATACATTGCAGACTTCCATTAGTCAAGGGAGTTTTCTAGTCTTGGAGTTCCATTTATCAGTGAAATTACAGGTTCAATACGTATCCCTATACTTACATTAATTTCAGTGAGGGAAGAATGCTGGACATGGAGTCAGAGCAGTTAGGTTTGAATTTCAGCTCCACTACTTCCAACTACGTAAGTGCTTATGAATATTTTATTTAACATTTTACTGGTCACATATTTTTTGAGAAATGCTTCATGCTACTCTTTTGTTGAATGCCCAGTTTTAAATTTTATGATTAAGCTCTAACTTGCAGGATTTCATTTGGGCTTGCATTTTGATGACTTTTGTTTGACAAAAGGATATAGGATTGCTACAGATAATGTATTCTGGTCGTGGTATCCAAATTACCTTTCCTTTATATATGAAAGTTTTTTTCTTGGTTGCTTGCAAATTTTGTTGATTATCATTAAAATAGTTCAATTTAACTACTCTGTTCCTTGGAGTTTGAAGTTCAGGGTTTGGTTTTTATTTATTTTTAGGAGTTTTGGGAAGATTTCTTGTATTATTTCTTGCATTATGATATTTAATATTTTTGTAGAACACTGATGCTAAAATTATGCCTGTATATCCTTTATTTAAGGTTAATCATTCTGGCTTGTGTTCAAATCACCTCTTCTTTTAACATTGTTTCCTTTTGCTTCTCTTCTGCCAGATTTTCTTCTACATCAGTATTTTTATGTTCCAAATCTGTTAATTTTTTCCCACTTCTTTATAGAGACTCTCCGTTGTGGATTCATTTTTTTTCTAATCTAATTGGATTTTAAAATTCTCCATTCAGGGTTCTAAATTCTGGCACACGTTTTCTCATATCTTCTTTAATGGATTTCATTTATCTCTTGAACCAATCTGGTCTTTTTTCTTCTTGTTCCATATGGTCTTCAGAGTCTCCAGAATTCACTAAGTCATTGGTTATTGGCTCATTTTCTTTTTGTCTTATATTTTTGGGAGCTTTGTATTCTTTTTGCAGACTTATTACATATCCTTCTGTTTTTAGGTTCTTCTCTATTGATTTATCTCTATGTGTCTGGGCTTTTATTAAGGGCCTTTTCCTTGAATTTGGGGGGGGGTTAACCTTTTAAAAAAAAAGTCCCAGCCACTTTCTGTTCCTTTGCCCTTTACTTGTTGATACAACCCTGAGACTGTGTTGCAAGACTGCCTCAGCCACTGTGCCTGTTGGAATATATACAGTTTTTCAGGCTGTATTTTTCCGAGTACTTTCTACGAGCACAGAATTGGCCCAGCTGTTTTTCAGCTCCCTTTACTTCTGACCCAGTATAGTCACACATGCCAACCTCTCTACTTTAGTCTCTCCCTTGACTCTCTTTTCTTTTTGTAACTGGGCCGAATCAGTATCTGCCACTTTTTTCATGGTGGGGCGCAATGTGGGAAGGGTTTTTCAGGCAGAATCTTTGCAGCTTTCTGACCAGGCTCCAATAAAAAAGGAAGAAATTTTCAGCTCTTCCCCCTTTATCCTAATATGCCTGGGCAGAGTCAGTGTTTGATGCTTATTATGGGGAGGAAACAAGTTTGGGATGACAGCAAAGACTATGTATGGGGTGGAATGGGAGAGGGAGTCCCTCAGTAGACCCCAGGCATAAGCCTGTGAGTTAGCTTGTGACCCTGCTATGAACATGGAGATTAAGAGGAAATGAGTACTGAATGAGTTCCTTAAGGATTACAATTCTCTACTGTTAAGTATTTTATCGTATTTGATATCCTTTCTTCTTTTTCCTGTGGAGTAAGCTGTAATTGTTCCACATTTGGTATACACTTCCATTTTTTGAAGATTAGAAAGTAAAAGGGGCCTGGAGAGAGTGAATAGTTTGTCATTTTGCATATCATATGACCTAGATGTCATTTTTTCCCATCTTTCCCACTTTGCAGTATAAATATACATCTCAGAATTGTTTTTATTTTTGCTTCTCTGATTATTATTGATTTTAAGTATTTAGCCTATTCCAAAGCATGGTCTCTGGAGGTCTGGTTTGGTGGATACAGCACATTATTAGGGCAGCATGGCAGGAAGATAGTTGTAGGTATAGTGTACTCTGTGAATTTATGCTCACATACTCACCAATTTGGTGCAGTGGATAGAGTGCTAGGCCTGGAATCAAGAAGACTCATCTTCCTGAATTCAAATCTGGCCTCAGACACTTACTGTGTGACCCTGGGCAAGTCACTTCATCTGTTTGCCTCAGTTTCCTCATATGTAAAATGAGCTATAGTATATTTGCCAAGAAAACCTCAAATGAGGTCACAAAGAGTTAAACACAACTGGAAAATTACTGAACAACAATAACTTGCCAGTTATGTCAACATGGCCCCAGTTGATGGGTTTAACTCCTTTAGGTCACAGTATTTGGAGGTCCAGTTTAGAAGGGTACAGCAGTAGCAGTGGCCAGATGGTATAGTAAAAACATAGGTAGGGTGGAGCATAAATAAAGGCTTTCATTGACTAATTGATTCATTAAGTTCTACAAGCATTTATTTGTCAAGTGCTCTAGGGTAAGCCAGGCACTACCATATACAATAAAGATAAAAATCAAACAGTCACTGTTTTCAAGGAGCTGACATTTTACTGGGGAGTTCATGTTTCCCTACATTTATTACCTTCTAAAGATTACTTCTTGGTATATTACTTCCTCTGGTATCTGAGAGGAGAGAAACTCCGCATTTGTTAGGTTCATGTGAACTTCAGCAGTTTGCTCATTTGTTTTTTAATAGAGTTCTTTTCCCAGTATTGTGTTCTGAGGTATATCAAAGACTAGATTGCTATATGTTTCCTTTGAAATATTGTTTATCTACTCTGTCCCATTTATCAACTCTTCCATTTTTAATATATCACCAGGTGGCTTTGATTACTGCTTTGTAATATAGTTTGACATCTGTAATGACAAACTCCTTTCATTACTGCCTTTTCCTTCTTTCCGTAGATATTCTTCTATCTTTTTTAGATTTTTATATTTAAATCTCTTATACCAGTAGCATTCACTAGCGTATATGGTTTAAGATGTGGCTGTAGATCTATTTCTTGCCAAATTGCCAACTAGTTTTCCCAAGTGCATTTGTTAAACAATGAACACTTTCATTAGTTTTTACTTCTTTCTAAAGGTTTGTCAGATACTCAGCTTGTCTATCTATTTGTTAAGAAGCCTGATATATCCGGTTTATTCCATTGGTCTGTTTATTTTGTGCCTAGTACTAGATAGTTTTGATGATAATTGCTTGGTAATATCTTTTAAATACCGGGAGTACAAGACTACCTTCATGAATTTTATTTTTCAATATATGCCCTAATGTTCTTTTCTGCTTATTTTTCCATATAAATTTAATTATAATTTGTCAAGTTCTACAAAGAATTCCCTCAGTATTTTAATTATAATCCTATCAAATATATAAATTAATTTGGACAATATTGTCCTTTTTTGCTATATTTATCCAATATCCAGGAGAACTGAATGTCCCTCCACTTGTTTAGGTGTTCCTTTATTTTACAGTTATCTTTACACAAGTCCTGTGTCTTCCTAGGTAGGTTAATTCCCAAATATTTCCTGGGTTTTGTTATTATTCTAAGCGGGGTTTCATGTTTCCTTCTGCTTTTTTGCTAGTAGGAAAACAAGGAATTTAAGTAATTTTTAATATGTTAATCTTCTATCCTGCGACTTGGCTGAACTCACTCATTAATTCCATGAATTTGGTTGACATTCTCACACAATCTGCAAATACTGATATTTTGACCTATTGATACCCTCCAGTGGTCATATCTTTAGTATCTTTTATCTGCCTTCATTCAATTGCCAGAATTTGTAATATTATGCCACATAAAATGATAAGAATTTGCATTCTTGCTTTGTACCTGTTTTCATGGAAATCAATGAAGCAGTATTAAGCCCTTACTGTATGCAAAGCACTGTGCTGAGTGCTGAGAATCCAGACAGAATCCTCACATTCTAATGGGGGAGGCCACACATAGTGAAGGTTTCAGTTGCAAGTCAAATGCAAAGGTTCTGATGGTCCTTAAGGTGCAGCAGCAAAGCAGATGGTCAGGCCTCTTCTTCAATGTCATTGCCACTGATAAAATCATATCACTTTCTGATGCTGAGCCATTTGACAGTGGCAAGGACTTTGGTGGAAATAACTTTCTTTTTTGGGTCTTCAGTAGCTGTTGCTGCAGCACCTACAGGAATGATAGTTATGTTTGCCCATTTCAAATTATATTGACTCTTGGCTTAAAGAAAACACTTTTTGTTGTATTGAGGGAAAATTCTATATACTTATTCATTTGGTCAAATTGTGATAAAAGTTCTGAGTCACTAAAGTTAAAACCTAAAGTCCCAAAAGAAAAGTTGGAGGCATCAGATCAGAAACTTAGATGAGGCAAAGGGACTAGTGTTCCAAAATGGGATCTTTCAATGACATTTTACATTGACTGTGTGTCTCTACAGAGTTCAAGTGCATTTTGAAGACACTGGGCATCTCTTACAGCCCTGTTCTATTTAGCTCTTTAGGGGCGGAGCCCTACCATCTCTGCTGGACTCCAGTATTACACTTTTAACTGTTTGTTGGACATAGCAAAATGGATGCCTCATGCACAAATCAAATGCAACATGTCTAAAACCTCAACTCATTCTCTTTTCTCCAAAATTTTTCCTTTTCCCAACTTCCCTACTACTTTTGAGAGTATCACTATCCTCTCAGTCACCTAGGCTCATGACCCAAGTGTCAGCCTTGAGTCTTTACTCCTTTTCACCTTTTATATCTAATCAATTGCTGTCTTGTTGATTCTACCTCTGTAGCATCTCACATATATGTATCCTTCTCTCCTCTAGTACAGGCTTATATCACCTACTGCCTGGACTGTTGCAGTAGCCTTCAGTTTGGTATTCTTACCTCGAGTCTCTCCCCACTCCAGTCCATCCTCCATTCAGCTGTCAAATTGATCTTTCCAAAGTACAGTTATGACAGGGACACCTTCCCCTTCAATAAACTCCAGTGGCTTCCTCTTGCTTCTAGAATCAAATATAAAATTCTCAGTTTGGCATTTAAAGCAATTCACAACTTGGCTCCATCCTATCTTTCCAGTCTTCTTAATGTCTGCTTCCCTCCACATACTCTGTTAGCCACTAACACAGGCCACCTTGCTGTTCCTTACACAAAACATTCTGTTTCTCAACTCTTGAGCATTTTCGCTGGCTGTCTCCTATGCCTGGAATTCTGTAACTCCTCATCTTTGTCTCTTGGCCTCTGACTTTCTTCAGGTTCCAACTAAAATTCCACCTTCTGCAATAGGCCTTTTCTAATCCCCCTTAATGCCCGTCCCTTTCCTCTGTTAATTATCTTGTATTTAGGCTGTATATATCATTGGTACATGCTTGTTTGCATGATGTCCCCCCCCCCCCCCCCCCAAAAATATCCCCTCTTTAAGTGCACAAAACCTTTTTTTTTTTTTTTTGCTATTCTTGTTATCCCTAGAGTTTAGAACAGTGCCTGGAACATACTAGGCACTTAAATGCTTTTTAACTTGACTTTGTTGCTCCTTAAATAAGGATTGTTTCTGAAATGTATGAGCTCTAACTGCATATAGATAATTCTGTATGCTATTCCATTTCCATTTCCATATTCCAAAAACTATTCCGTTTCTACTTGTATTTTTTTTGATACATTCTTGTCTTAAGAGCCAGCATTAGGTTTGGGGGAGCAAGGGAGGAACTTTTCTTTTTAAATTTTGGTTCACTCACACATACATTTTAAATTTTGGTCATCAGCATATATGATGCCTCACATACAATTCTTGCATAAGTCAAGACATCACCCCATGGTGTCATTGGTCCTCTTCCCAAGCAAAGGATGAACAACTTCCAGAACTGTATTTTCTAAAAAACTTGTTCTTTGTTGTTAACCACTACCTAATAGGTTGGAACTCTGCAATTCAAGATAAGTAAACTGACTTGTTAATGTTCCTCCCAGTCTCAAGAAATTGCAAATCCAGTCATAGAAGTTACACATACATTGTACAGTAGGAACCATCAGAGTTGGTCCATAGCAGAACATAAGGTTGCTGAATGACAGACACAGACTGAAAATTTCCAGTAATTTACAAAGAAGAAAGAAGAGCATCAAGTTCTTTTTGGACTTGATTTTTTTATTTTTTAATATTTTTATTTTATTTTTTATTAGTTTTAATTATTTTTAAAATATTTTTATTATTATTTTACTTTAATTAATTTTATTATTGATTATTCATTTTTGTGTTTATTATTTTTAAATTAAGTTTTCTTTTTTTATGATGAACTTGAGAAGCCTAGTCTATAAAAAGCTGGCCTTGGAGTCAGGAAGACCTCAGTTCGAGTCCTACCTCTGGCCTGTATGGTCACATCACTGAATTTGTCAGTGCCATAGGTAGTTCTCTAAGACAGGGCTTCTTAATCTGGCATCTAAGAACTAGCTGAAATTTTCATGATAAGTGTATTGCAATTTAATTGGTTTCTTTTGTAATCCCATATATTTAATGTTATTCATTAAAAAATATTCTGAGGAGTCCATAGGCTTCTTCAGACTGCCCAGGGCGTGCATGACATAAAAAAAGGGTTTTAAACCCCTCCTCTAAGACTGTAAGTTGAAGATAATGTATAAGTCTGCATTGGTTTGAAGGTGTTTCCTCTCCTAGGAGGTTTCTTTCCTAATGAAATCACAATTTCAAAACACATTTGATGATTTTTTTATGATTATCTGTTAGGGAACCATGTTTGTTTTATACATTTGTATTAATTCCCTAAATATTTTGGATACTAGACTTTTGTCAGAGAAATTTACTGTGAAGCTTTTTTGCCAGTTCAGTGTTTCCCTCTTAATTTGGACTGTTTTTGTTTTTGTTTTTTTGCAAAAACATGTCAATTTTATTTAACTGAAATTGTCTTTTTTTATTGTTTATGATCTTTACTTGTAGCTGGTCAAGGACTCTCATTCTATCTGTAGTGATAATGGGTATCTCCCTCCCTTCTACTACATTATGTTTGAAATGAATGTTTAATATATATGTACCAAATGGTAGAGCATCTAAATACTTAAATGAAAAGCTAAACAAATGGCAGGGAGAAATAAGCTGTGATATTTGGAGATGTATTTCAGCCACACTGGCTGTCAAGCCCTAAGTAAACTTCCACAGCCTGAACTGATGGTCTCTATGGCCCTGGAAAGAGTGAGGAGGACCTGAGGTGCAGAGGTGGGATTTGATATAAGCCTGTGTCAGCTCCTTAGGCCTTTTAGTGTAGCCTTGATGCTGGTAGCGTGGCCCAGGGGGGGGGGGGGGGGGGGCTGGGCTGGAAGGGAATCTGAGTGAGCTCAGTCACTGAGCATCAGTTCCTGGTTTTTTCCTCTTTATCTTCTTTTGGATTCTGGGTGTGATAGATCATGGAGGCAGCTGAAGTTGTTTTATCTTTGGCACGTAATTTCTGTTTTGAAGAAGTTTGAGAGGTCGTGGGGATCAGAGAAAATGTCTAGCCTGCCATTTGTTGCTCACATGACCCAAAGGTCCTCTACTTGTTTTTAAGTTATAAAATATTTTTGAGTTCCCAGATGTCAATAAAAGATTTAATGAGCAAAGCCAAATGATGACAACAGCCTTTCACACAATGCTTACACATGTATTAATCTACTTTTTGCAAATTTGCAAATGACATACTTGCTTTCAGCAGAAATGCTGGTGGGAGATTACTTTTCAGTTTCTTTGAAAAGGTACTTTCGCATTCTTGTAAACATAGCAGGTAAAACCTGCACTACTTACAATGATAGAGATGATGATACATAGCTACTGATATTAAATTAGTCTGGATAGTTTTGATTATTGAGAAATAAAGATAAACTCACAGAAAATATGTAAGAACTAAGAAAATAAAATGCCCAGAAAAAGTGACTCTAGGAAGGAATTTGTAAGATGTATTACTCAGAAAAAGAGAGGAAAATAGATAATGGGTTTGCAATGAACTTGAAATCTTTCTTTCTGGGGAGGTCACAAGTTGGTATATTATTACCATGTAAGGGCTATTAAGTTTAATTCTCCAGTGCTTCAGGCACTTGGGAAACCATTCAGTGCACAGAAGTAAGCATTTAACCATTCCAGTGGCCTGAGAGAATTCTGCACTAGAAAATGTAGTCCAGACTTCAGAATGACTCCCAATACTAATACAATTATATCGCCTACACACACAGAGGTTAAAGGAGAATTTTGTGATAGCATATCAAAAGACATCCCTGGGGAATACTAATATACCATTTTCTCAATACACACATTCTCATTCTCTCTCTTTCTATCTCTCTTCCCCCCCCCCCCATCCCCTCCCTCCCAGTAGCCTCTGAAATGGTCTTCCTACCTCTAGTTCTCCATGTTCCTAATCCATCCTTTACATGGCTTCCAAATTAATCTTCCTACTGCATTAATCTGATTGTGCCACTCTCCTGATCAGAAGCCTTCAGTGGCTTCCTGTAAGAAATATATTGATTGTTTTCGTAATTTTCTTGCGTAGCTCTCCCCTTCCCCAATTTATCTTCTACTGCTCTTATTTGGTCTTTAAAATCTTTTTTTTTCCTCTCTCTTGTTTGGGTTCTGCCTATGGGGGGATGTCTCATTTGAGCTTCTGTCTTTTATGTCCTTCTATTGCTTATCACAGCTTGTTCTGGGAGCCTGTAAGTTTTTGGTGTTTCCACACTGGTGTCATCTAGTAAGCAGTCTGTTCACTCCCCTCTTCATCTGAGCTCTGCAAATTCCTGACCCATTTGGGGTCTGTGGTTGACTTCCCATAGACTGCTTCTCGGCTCAGTCACAGTTAGCCCACTGATAGACTCTGCAGGTTCAGAGCAACTGAATTGCTGGCTCACCCTTACTTTGGGTTTCCTGCCCCACTTTATTCCATTACAGGGTTGTATGTGAGGCTAAAGGTTAGAACTGAGTCCCCACTCTGTTTTGTGGCTCAAAGCCATACCACTATGGTTTTCCATTTTGTTCCTTGTTCCTTATATAAGTAGATCCCCTATTCCCTTGTGGCTGCTCCTTTCTACCCTGGAATTGTGACCCATAATTAGGTAATGGGCAACAGAGATGCCAGATGGCATCTGTTCCTGTGCCCTGTTCTAGTATAGGAGTCCCCTGGGATCTCTTGCTGCCTATATATTCAGTCACCTGACTGTTTTTGGGCACAGGGCTGGTCCTCACCGCTGTTGCCACCACCATAGTCCTGTGCCACTTTTGACTGTTGTGGTACTGCTGTTATCCTGTGCTCTTGGCCAGCCCCTAACTCAGTGTCTAAGGACCTCTTTGTCTTCCTAAGCTGCCCTGGGCTGGAAAAATAAAATAACTCACTGAGACTGTTTCTTGGCATTCCTAATGAGAATTCAGTTTGGCATGTTTTCTAGTTTCTTTTTTTTTTCTTTTTTTTTTGTGTGTAGGGGGCAATGTTGAGACAACTAGGCAAAAATGATGTTTCGTTCTGCCATCTTGACTTTGCCAAAATATGAGAATTTTTTTGTATCAAATCCATATCAGGAAATAAGTTCCAGAAATAAGAAAATGTTTTCCTATATTGTGATAGTCAATGGCTTCATGATCAGCTAAGGTCATAAAAAGGCCCTTCATTGGTGCTCTTCAGACCTACTAGGTATACCAAGGCTCCAAGTCATCACAACCTGCTTTGCTGCCCAGATGCATTTCCATATGGAGATGGTAGGAGGGAGGGATTGCTGCATCAACCCAGGCAAAGTTTTATACCCTTTAGTATTTAGTATTCTTTCTTTAGTATGGCCAAATAAACCTACTTTGTTAACTTTTGAGTGTTGTACAAGTGTTCATTCAATTATTGGACACAACCTACCAGTGAACCTGCGTGAGGCAAACTCAGTCCACTAAATAAAGAGAACATCCTTTAATAAATTTGGGGGCTTTGAAATTTTGAGTTCAACTCAGCTCTGGCAACTAATAGAACAGAGTTTTGATTTAGCTCTAAATATTCCTCCATGTAGAGATTGCATTCACTAATTGAGCTGTCTATCATGAACGGCTATAATAACTAGAGTGGGGTGACTGGAGCTTCATCCTAGGTCCTCAGAATTTAGAGGCCACTCATAGCACTTACACATCTTTAATAGCATAAAACCAACTTAACGTAGTAATAATGGGATGCTCCTGCTAGGAAGCATGCCTACTCCCCTCCAGCACTAGCCTACTCCCCTCTGCAGTCTCTCCCATAATAGCCTCTCAGTTTTTCAGGTCCTGTGTTCCCTACCTGCACAGTGTCTTATGTAACTAGTCTCTCCCCATTGTAACCTCCATCTAAATTTGTCTTTAAAAGTTTATTTGTGGCAGTCTTTTATGCTCCTTGCCCCAAGTGCAAAAACTGCTGCTTATAGCACTGATGGGGATATAAATATTACATTACAATTGTCCCATCACAAAGTTTCTAAGTGCAATTTGACTCCATCTTTGAATCAGTTCCACAAGAGGATCAGACAAAATAGAAGTTTAGATTTTTAATTTTTCTATCAGAAGTGGAAGCACATATCTAAAAATGTTAGCAGTGCCATAGAATGACACCATTATCTATAAACTCTACAAATTATAAAACATCCCTTGACTCTTTCCACTGAACAATTGTGTTAATTGTTAAATTTTAAATTATCTTCTTTCAGAGGTCAGTATAATGTTTCATATTTAGAGCTGGAAGACCTTAGAGTCCAACCTCCTCATTTTACACATTTAGGAGATAGACACAGAGAGTTTAAGTGACTTGCCCATGGTCACACAGCTAGGAAGTATCAGAAGAGGATTGAATCCCATGCCTCCTGACTTCAAGGTCAGCAATTCTCATTACTATGCCATGTTTCCACTCCACACAAATAGCACATATGAGATGTCACTGGTTTGTGTGCTTTCAAGGATCTGCCTTAATTTTCCTAATGTACTGAGTGGTGCAAAGAACTAAGTAATATTTTTTTTCTCTACCTTGATCCAGTATTTATATTTCTATGGCCATATCAACCAATCTAACCAACAAGGATTTAATAAATGCTGCCTATCTGCTTGGCGCTGGGGATACAAAGTCAAAATGTTAAACAGCCCCTGTCCTTAAGTATCTTACCTTCCAGTGGGGAGATTCAACAAATAAACAGATAATATATACATATGTATGTATATATATGCTAATTTGATAATATCAACCTTAGCAAAAGTGTCATATCACTAAGCTTCCTGAGTCCTAGGATTGTGCTTCTAATGACTTATTGAATTGGATTCAATCTTTGCTGCTTTAATTAGAAGTTGATTTTGTTCTTTATCCTTCAGATAACAGAATCAAGAAAGAAATGCATCAGTGAAATTAAAGTCCAGAATATGGATGGTTCTCAGTTATCTGCAATAATTGGGGAAAGTTGAAATCCATTGCTAATCCCCAGAGTTTGCTTTAAGCATTATTTTTAAACCAACTCTTGGTCAGGTGCTGCTAATAAATAGCAAGATGGATGGGTTTGCATTTCACCTTGTTTACCTTTCCCTCCGTCTCTGCTGTTGGGGGTAAGGGGAGGATAGGAGTATGCAAAAGGTGGACATCTGGGAGGAGAGGTTATAACAGGGTGTGATAATTGGATAAACTGAATAAGCCTGACCTGAATAAACAAGGGTTTCTTGGGCTTGAACTGGGCAGTTTTCTGTCAGCTGGATCCTCTAAGGACTTAGCATTTATGTTATATTTAGCCCTCCAGTGTTTTAAAAATCATTTTCAATATGCCCCATTCTGGCACTTTCCCTGAACTAACCTTGAAAGCTGCCTAAGTCAATCTGAAAACTTTTCTTAAAAGCCAAGCTGTTTGCTGATATGTTATCTATAATTTGCATTCAGAAACCACTTAACTGCATCTCATTAATATAATGTGTCCAGAAAGGAAACCAGGAGGATGGCTTTACTTTAACATGACTTGGCTCTCTGTGTTTCAGACCCCTTTTCTCCTGTGAGCTGCTAAATGAAAGATCAAGAGCCAAAGGAGCCTTCAACTTGAGATGATCAGCAGGGGACAGTCCCAGAGAAACATCCATGTAGAGGTAAGCAGACTCCTTCCACAAAGAAAGGCTGCCTGAGTGAGTGAGCCTTGCCAGTGGGTGGTAGCTGCCTGATCTGGGCTTGAGCAAGGTGAGGGAAGGACTGAGAACCCAGAAGACTTAGCTGGCACTTTCTCTGGGACTTTACCTTCAGGTGAGTACTCAATATCACATGTGTTTGATGATAATCACAATTATAGAATCTTCTCTTCATTTTTTAGAGATGCTGGGGGGTTGCAATTTGAGTTATTAGTTCACTTCATACATTTTTAATGCCTTTACTCTGTAAACCCTTATGGAGCAAATAAGAATAATGGACATTTCTGTGGAGCTTGAAGGTTTGCAAAGTACTTTCCATACATTATCTCACTGGTGACTCACAACAACCCTACTGAGTATTGTAGTATTGACCCAGGGTTGTTAACCTTTCTTGTATCATGGATTTCTTCGGTAGTCTGGTGAAGCCTGTGGACCCTTTCTTGGAATGATGTTTCTAAATGCATGAAATAAAATATAGAATATTACAAAGAAAACAAATTATACTGAAATACAATTATCAAGATATTTCAGAAAGTAAACTCATAGACCCCAGATTAAGAACCCCCGTACTAACCTCAGCTGAGAGATGAGAAAACTCAGGCTCTGAGAAGTTAAGTGATGTACTCAAGGTCACAGAGATTTCTCTTAACTCCAAGTCCAGAACTCTTATCCCTGCCTAATACAGAGACAGAGACTAAAGTAGATAGATAGTATGTATAGTGGAGAGAGCAATAGATTTGGAATCAACAAGTCCTGAGTTCACTCTAGCCTTTGTGTACTTTTGATGTGTTTGACCCTGGGCAGGTCACTTAACCTCTGCCTCAGTATCCATAAAATGGGAATAATAGCACCTACCTCTCAGAGTTGTTGTGAGGATAAAATGAGGTAACATGAAAAGCACTTTGTAAAACTTAAAGCACTAGATAAATGATTACTATGCTGCTGCTGCTGCTGACAGAAACCAAAAAAGCTGATTAGTTCAGTTTCATAAGAGCCATCTTAATTACACAGAGGCAACAATACTTGATGTATCTGGATTTTTCCACCTCAGTGCAACCATGTAGCAAGATGCTAGTTGATAGAACGAATGTATTTTGTGTTGTGGTCTGATTTTTCTTGTCCAACACCAGTATCTGCTCACAATGCTTTGGGTAATGTCTAGTGTGGTAATAACATGTACAGGTCAGATTTGTGTAGATGCTCACAAGTGATGTTTTTCTTCCTAGAGTTAGGTCTTGTGCTTCCCCATAGTCCTGTATCTTCCAAAAGGGAATGGCAAAGTCCTTTCAGCATCCAGTGTTCCCAGTATCCTGTGGTTATAAGTCTGCTGACACAGACCTGGACCCACTGTAGCAAATCACAACTCATCTTCCACTCTTTCTAGATTCTCTTTTTTCCTTGCCCGCATTAAAAAAAGTTCATAGTCATTTGTTATTTGAGTTTGGAAATATGAAGCATAGGAAGAGCCACTGAAAATTTACTCAATTGGATTTTTGTTTATTTTCATTGTTTGGGATGGTATAATTTACAGCTAGAGCAATGATTTCATCTGTGATCCCTTGATCAACGGTGTTCCTTCTCAAGACGTAGAATGAGACATAGTATTGTGGGAATTTGTTTTGACCATGCATATTTGTTACTAGGGTGTTGTTTTGTTTTTCAGTTCCAGTGTGGGAGGGAGAGGAGGTTTTAGGGTGAAGGATCTTTCCCCCGACTCCTCTACCTTCATGAAAAGAGAATAGAAGGAGGGTCAGAAGGAATCATAGACAAGTAAGACAGCTCTGAAAGTTACATTTTGAATTTATTATGTACTTAAAAAGAATAGCTAGCTGTGTATAATGGAGATACACAGTTTCATTTACAATTCTGTTCTGTTCCACAATGCATATGGAAATGCTCATTTTATTTGGTATTCTTAAGTTTAGAGTAAGGAAAGATAAAATGTAATTTTTTTTTTTGAAAATCACTTTCCCTTCTTCCTCTAGAAGTCTCTTCTGAAAAGAGCACCAAATACAAAGAGCCCACTGTGACAAGGAATCCAGTTGTTTCTGATACCTTTTTCTCTGCCTGATCAGTTAAGTGTTCCCCCTGGGGCTTTTCAGATTGACTTGAGAGGAAGAAAGGATGCAGTCCCTTCTGGCTGAGCCAAGAAGTCTAGGGAAGAAATGTTCACTATCTGTTATGTCAATTCATACATACAGTTTGACTTGAAAGCAAAGAAAATTCATATTTTGTAGTGCCTTGAAGTGGATCATTGCCCCTCACAGCAGCTGAGTAGGAAAATTTAGATATAACTGAAATAATAATTCTCTTCCAGAAATTTAAATCCATTTCATGTGACATGTCTGGATCTCCTTTATGACATGGATTGATTTTCATGTGTATATATGTGTGTGTGTGTGTGTGTGTGTGTATGTATATGTATGTGTATATGTATGTGAAGGGAGAAATTAAACTCATATTAAAATAGCCGTATGGGGGCTAGTGACTTTAAAAATAGCTTGAAAAATCTGTTATGATTCTAACTACCATGTAGGCATAGAAATTTACACCTGGGATGAGCCAAGGTGTCATTTTTACAAAATCTGGGTTCCTTATGGATGGAATTGAAGTTCAAGGTGATGATCAACAGCTAAGCATAAAGAAAAATTTGTTTAAAAAATATTCTAATCAAGTAGAGAAGCTGTTGCTGTAGGTAGCCAACGTGAATACTCGTATGATTCAAATTTAAGTTACCTAGAATGAAAACAAGCATCTTTACCTAGGGAGTTTTTCAAAGTTATTATAGGGTGATGACAGTTTTTCTTCCTTACATTCTCAATATGTGAATTACAATGCATTATTTCATGTATCCCCAATCCAACTAATTTAAATTCTACTGGTATTTTCAATGCTTTTGTGTTTTAATGATGAGTCTATTCATCAGGAGATTAACTAAGGCACTTTATTTATACTAGAAAGTTTGAAATTTGAAAGTACATGTCACTATGGTGATTTGAATTAGTCATTTAGCAAAGAGTGACTGATTTCCTGAAATATGTTAATAGATTTACAAGTATTAATATTTATGTTTAATTCTAGCCTTAGTTAAAAATAGTTTGTGTGTTCTTCTGAAATATGGATGTTGATGGAAAGCTAAACTGGGAGTAAGAAAATTGCATTATATTCAATTTAGCTTCGTATAATATTGGCAAGAAAAATATTCTCTTCAGTATAATCAAGAATATTTTTCATATACACATAATTATATATATGAATTATTCATGTATGTTCACCTAAATGCAATATCTTAAAATGACAATATTTTCATTAAGTAATTTAAAATACATTTCCTATTTCTAACTTTAGTAAGTGCCTTATAAAATACAGATTCTTCATTACCAAGAAGAGTCTGATTCTGAAAAGTACTTCCCAGAAACAGAGAAACTCAACAGTGGAAGAGATCTCCTATGTAAAGTATGCTGGCTTTGGAATCACATTCTAGATCTGTCACTTACCATCTGTGTGACTTTGGGAAAGTCACAAAACCTCTCTGAGCCTCAGAAAAGAGGAATGGGATTAAATGGCCTCTGAACTCTAAATGTGTGTGACTCTGAGATTCTATGCTCTATCTTCAAAATGGGGAGAGTCAGACATGACTGAAAAATGACATAATGTATCCCGCATCTCTCTATTTTATCATATGCTTTGTTAAAAACTGAATACTCTTATCTGCAGGAGCCCCCTGATCTGACAGTCAGACAAATAAAATAGCATTATCTGATATGACCTGTTGGATTCATCACTGCTTCCCTTAATAGATGTTCTCTACCTCTATAATCAGGTGATTGAATGCATTGCCTCATACTTTGTGATTCCTCTTTTTTCTGTTCTTTGAAAATTAGGACAATGGATCTTATTGTTTTTCCCCTTAAAACCCTCTTCAAAACTCCCCCTTCTGTTGAGGGCGCCGCCATCTTTCTGCTCACCCAGATTTGTGATTTCGTTTATCTTTGGGTCTTTGTTCTCCATAATCAATCAACTGCCGAGCCCTTGTCATTGCCACCTCCACATGTGTCTCTCCCATCTGTCCCCTTCTCTCTACTTAGGTGACTACCACCTCAGTTCAGGCCCCTATCAACTCCCGCCTGGGTTATTACAGCCTTCTAATTGATCTCCTGGCTTCCAGTTGCTCCTTTGTCCAGTCTATTAATATCCACATAACTACCAAAATAAGGTTCCTAAATCAAAGCTGACCATGTCATTCTCCTACTCAAAACTCTTCACTGGCTCCCTAATGGCTCTCGAATAAAATATGAAGTAATCAGCTTAGAATTTAAAGATCTTTACAGTCTCATCCCATCCTCTTTCCAGACTTCAACCATTTGCTATTCCAGCCAAAGTGCCTAATAATAGTAATTAACATTGATCTAGCACTTGAAGGTTTTGAAAGTGATTTACCAACATTACTTTATTTGATCCTTACAACAACTCTTTGAAGTAAGTGCTAGTATACTCCTCATTTTACAGATGAAGAAACTGAGGCCAAGAGAGGTTGAATGACTTGTCCAGGGTCACGTAACTAGCATATGTCTAGGGCAGGATTAGAATGAAGATCTTTTAAATTCCAAATCCAGTGGTCTCTCCATTGTATCACCTAGCTGCCATCTCCATTTCTGTTTCCTGGCACGTGCTATTCTGCATCTCTTAAATGCAGCCTTTTAGTATCCTTAAGAAATGCGCAGACCAGCCATCTTTCATGCAGTGGGTACTACACGTATTATTTTCCTCTTTGTGTAGATGAGCGCACAGATTCAGTTAGATAGTGATTGTCCTTTACAGCTAGTACATGTCAGGGACAGACTTTCTAACTTTTAGAGCAGCACTTCTTCTGCAGGGTCGTATTGCCTCTGTAATCATCTCTTTAATAACACATTCTAGAATTTTGTCAGGAATTAAAGCAAAGCTTCCTGGTTTAGAGGCTTCTTGTGATGCCATTTCACATGGATCTAGATCAAAGTGGTAATTGATAGAGATTTAAAAGAGCAGTCCATGAGTGCTTCCATCATATTAATTTCTTCAGAACAAGAGACTTTATATGAACCAGTAGTCCTTGTGGGTAATACACTTTTACTGTGCTTCAAATTATCTTAATATAGTTCTTTTTCATGTATTTGAAGGACTAAGCATTAATAATGAAAAACAATTTGGTCTATACTGAAAAATAACAGCAGTATACCTAACATATGGTCAATTAACATACTTCCATCCTCCAGCATTTTTTTAAGGGGACAATGATATTAAATAAATAGCTGTTTTTATTCACTTATTCAGTCATGTCCCACTGCTTATGAAACCATGGACCTTACTGTCCATGAGGTTTTTCTTGGCAAAGATACTGGAGTGGTTTGCCATTTCTTTCTCCAGTGGATTAAGGCAAACAGAGGTAAATAAATAAACTGAGATATCAATTCTTGATGATACTCTTGTGTGACACACATCTATGGACAGACTGAGAAATTCAGGTTTAATATTTGGGATTGCAAAGTAAGAAATCTAAGTGTACACAGGTAATTCTTACTTGGGTTTGTTGATTTGATGAAATCCTTTGATTTCCCCAGGTAATGCACAGAATTTTTTGAAGATGGCTCATTGGCGGTTACAGTATTTCAGCCTAAATTGCTACCGTTAAAGTGAGTTTCAATTCCACATTAAAATTACAACAACATGAATTTGAATTCATAATAGTAAATGTTATTCAAAAGTTTAAAATTTAATGTTTCTGTTCAGCTTATCTCTTTTGTCTGGTAAGTGTCAAAAAGCTCAGCCTGAAATAGCATTCTAGTTAACAAAAGAAGAGCCCAGGATCCTACAGGATCCTGCTCTCCTATAGGTAATCTAATTTCCTTTTTTTTCAGTAGACTAGGAGGCCTTACAATTTAATATCCACTGTAAGTGATCTGCCACTCACTCTCAATGCCTGGGAAATCAGTCCAAATAAAGGACACCAAGTTTCTTGACCTAGGCTACCCCAGAGGTTTGCTGATGAGATGTGCCTTCCCATTAGAAAGTATGGGCTCAACAATTCTCACACAATAGCGTAAATGAAGAAAGCAGTAACCAACACAGAAGCTGACCATCACCTGGCTCCTTCATGATTTTTGGTTTTCTCAGTGGAGGAGAAGAATTAAACCAACAACAGTGAATTCAACAGAAAAAATTAAACTAGCCCAGTGCCAAGCACATAAGAAGGGCTTAATAAATGCTTCAGTTATTTAATAATGAAAATCTCTTTCACTTTGAAAGAAGTCTGAGTATCCCATCATAGGTGTTGATTCCTAATTGATCCTACTTATAGATCTTGTTCAATAAATAAGAAAAGCTGAAATAGCCCACACCCAATTTATTCAGGGTAAAGAGGCATATCTACATTTCAGTGTCTATAAGCATGATTTCTCATGAGCTACAGTTTAGGAAAAAAGTGCAGATGCTGTATGACTGAGTTTGCTATTAATTCCCAGAGAGAGAACTGGCAGTATTTGCCAATTCTGTAGACATTTCATGACAGCACCACACTACTATGGTATTTCACTTACAAAAGCAACTATTTGCAATGATTACTCTTTCAACTGAAAATGTTTGTATACCCCTAACTCTTTAACAGCCAGCCCATTTTGATAATGTAGTAGTACCCTGTCATAATGTTATGGTAATAGAAGATCATGATAAATCCAGAGGATACTGTACTAGAAGACAGCTAATATAAGGATTTTTACGTCCCCTGAAATCACAGTTTAACTGCAGTTTATTGTTTTTCAAACTACTTTTTTGCCAGTCTTATGAATAGGAAAAAAGAAAATAAATAAAAACATTCACAGTGTGAGGCCAGGAACCAAAACATAAATTAAGTTGGAATGATCTGTAGGTAATGATCTGGTTCTGTGATGAATTTTAAAAGATTGGACATAGAGGAAAAACTGAGTGGATGAAAAGTAGCTAATGTCTAGACTAGGAGAGACAGTTGGATGGCCAGTCCACTGAATTGATACATATGCCTGGGACAATTCTTCTGGATAGACAATAAATTGGATCCAGAATTGGGTAGGAGAAAGACATTAGGGTGGATTGCATTTGGGAAGTTGCCTGTTATTCTTTAACAGTCACAACTTGATCCTTGGATTAAAACTCATCCTTGAGTTTGTCCTGTTACTGATGCTGGATAATGGAGTGTGAGTTAGCACAGTGCACTGAGATGTTATTGAACCCATGGATGCTGATGAGATCATCAAATGAAAAAACATGGAACGAGAAAAGTAGAGGACCTAGGAGAGACTTCAGGGGGAATACTTATGGTTAGTGGTCATGACCTGGATGAAGATCTAGCAAGGGAGGCTAAGAGTAATGTGATAGGTGGGAGGAGAACCAAGAGAGAAGTGTCATAAAAATCTAGAGAGGAGAGAGGATCCAGAAGGTAAATGATAGACATTCAAGATGTTTAATAGGCAGCTAGAGGTCAGGAGAGAGGTTTGGGCTGGACAAATAAATCTGGAAATCATCTGCCTCAAGATGAGAGTTGAATCCATGGGAGTTGGTGGTTGGTGAGGTCACCAAATAATATAGAGGGAGAAAAGGTGAGTTCCAGGATAGAGCTTTGAGTGACACCCACAATTAGGTGGAACGGACCTAGATGAAGTTCCAGCAAAGGAAACTGAGAAGGTGCAGTCAGACAGGGAAAAGGAGAACTAGGATAGAGTAGTGTCAGGAAAACCTAGAGAGGTTACAGTATCTAGGACAAGAGGGTAACTATCAGTGTCAAAGGCTTCTGAGAGGTTAAGAAGGAAGGAGGATTGAGATGCTCTGGATTCTCTCCTTACTTGACTCCTGTGGCTGCTCCCCTGGTTTTCATCCTATCTATCTGACTCTTTCCTCTAAGACTCTTTTCCTTCAGCATCACTTAGTAAGCATTTGTTAAGCACTGACTTGGTGCCAGGCACTGTGCTAAGTATTGGTTATACCAAGAAAAAGTTAAAACAGTCGTGGTCCTCAAGTAGCTCATATTCGAATAAGCGAAACAACGTGCACACAAAAGAACGCCTAAAATATGGAATAGATGGAAGATAACCTTCTATGGGATGGCACTATCACCTAGGCAATGGGGTAGGGGCAAGGGGGCTAAGAAAGGCATCCTGGTGGGTATGGTTCTTGAGAATTCAAAAATCAGAACTTGGGAGAAAGAACATTCCAGGCATGGGAATGGAAGACAGAGTCCTGTGTGGAAAAAAAGAAAGGAGGCACAGGTGGACCTTAGAGTGCATGGAGAAGCATAAATATAAGATGACTGGAAATGATAGGATTGGGCAAGGTTGTACAGAGCTTGAAATGCCAAACAAAGGTCTTTCATTTTGGTCCTGGAGTAATAGAGAGCCAATGAAGTTTATTGAATGTGTTTGGGGGAGGGAGGAGGGGAGTCAGAGTCTACAATTTAGGAAAATAATTCAGACAGCTGAACAGAGGATGAATTGGAGTGGGGAAAGACTCATGCCAGGGAGATCAATTACAATGTTATTCCGGGCAAGAGACGACGAGGACCATAAGAGTGTAAAGGAGACATGTATAGAGAAAGGAAAGACAAGATTTAAGAACTGATTGGATAAGTAGGGTGAGTAGAGAAAAAAGGGAGACAAGAATGACACCAAAATTGTGAGCCTAGGTGTCTCGAAGGATAATAGTGCCCTCTACAGTAATAGGATAGTTAGGGAGAAGGGAAGGTTTGGGAAGAAGAGTAATGAGTTCTGCTTTGCTCATGTTAAATTTGAGATGCCTTCTGGACATCCAGCTTAAAATGTCATATGGGCTCTTGATGATGTGGGCCTGGAGCTCAGTGAGAGAGACTAATGGATAAACAGGGTGTCCAAAAATTATTAGGTCAATTTTAAGCTTTAATAGCTTAAAACTTCCCTAAGACTTTTGAAATACTCTGTTTAGATGTGAGAATTATCTGCATAGAAATGATAATTAAATTCATGAGAACTGATCAAGTGAAATAGTATATAGAGAAAAAGGTGTCCCAGACAGAGCCTTGGGGGATACCCACACTTAATGGGTACAACCTGGGTGAAGATTCAGCAAAAGAGGATGGAAAAGAGCATGCATTAGTAGGAGGACGATTGGGTGAGAGCAGGATTGTTCAAACAAAGAGAGGAGAAAGAATCCAGGAGGAAAGAGTGAGTGGCACTGTCGGAGCCTGTGGAAAGTTCAGGAAGGATGAAGACGGGGAAAGCAGGAAGAAAATCTGGAAGTCAGAAACATTTTTACACGAATGTATGTGTACACACACACACACACACACACACTCTGTCTCTCTCTCTCTCTCTCTCTCTCTCTTTCTTTCCCTGGCTTGTAATGCCCAATAAATTCTCTCTCTCTCTCTCTCTCTTTTTTTTTTTTTGCTTTTTTGGTGAGGCAATTGGGGTTAAGTGACTTGCCCAGGGTCACACAGCTAGTTCACCCTCTCTCCCTGTCACAATCTCTCCCTCTCTCCTGTCTCTGTCCCTTTCTCTTTTGTTTCTAGGATAAAATAGAAATATTTCAGTGTAAGCCCTTTACAATCTCATTCCAGTTTACCTTTATCAATTTACTTCACATTGTTGTCTTTTGGGATCTCTACATTCCAACCAAATATGCCTAGTAGTTTTCCCCTTAATCCTAAATTCCTTTTCATTTCTCCATGCTTTAGCATCAGCTTTTTCTCATCCTTGGAATCTGCCTCTCCTCACTTTGGGCTCTTGGCTTTCTCCAAGGCTCAGCTCTGGCACCGTGTCCAATTCAAACCCTTTACCGTCCCCCAGCTGTTAGCTTCCTCTTCTCCTGTTTACTTAGGGGGTGTGTGTGTGTGTGTGTGTGTGTGTGTGTGTGTGTGTGTGTGTGTG
>NW_020954554.1:70603-236573 GCF_900497805.2 Vombatus ursinus | reverse complement strand
TGTGTGTGTGTGTGTGTGTGTGTGTGTGTGTGTGTGTGTGTGTGTGTTTCTTTGTATCTTCCACTAGAACGAGGACAGGTACTGGTTTTGACTGGGCCTCCGTATCTCCAGTGCCGAGCACATGGGATGGGCGTAGGGTATGGACCTGGAGTTGCTTTGACGTAGAGAACTCCAAGGTGAAGAAACATTTTGCAGCAGTGCACATAGATAACTCATTCTGTAACTTGGACTGTTGAGAGCAGTGGTGTCAAACTCAATGGAAATAGGATCCCTAACTGCCACATAATGACTTGGAAAACCACAAATATGCTAATTTTGTAAGAAACTCCATTTTGACACGTCTGACTTAGAACACTGGGAGGTTAAAGTGACTTATCAGGATATATAATATAATATATATAATATATGTATATTGTGTGTATATGTATGTACATATATAAAGCCAGGCCTTGTCAGAGATGGAAGGGACTTGAAGCTATGTCTTCCTGGATTTGAGGCCAGCTGTTTATCACACTTTTTCTCTATGTGACTTACTCACTGAACTGAGCTTACTTAAATGAGTTAAATAACAGTTGAAGTTTTGTACAGGACAGCTTATTGAGGGTAGGCTTGCATTAAGGTATGTCTTAGAAATTATCCTTAGTCCTTCTGTGTTGTTTCTGTATGGGGGAATGACTTGTCCAAGGTCACATAATTAGTAAATGACGGAGCTGAAATTCAAACCTCAGTCCTCAGCAGTCTTTAAGATTCAGGGGTCTTTTGATTCCTTTGATTCCACATTTGTTGTTCTTTCTTCTGCCTTACATGGTGTTTTCCAGATTTGTCTCTGACAATGAAGTGTGTCATTGCAATGTTCATGCTTTGTGTTAATCATCAATTAAGAGGGACTGTAGGAACAGAAAGCAGGATGAAAAAAAAAAAAAGAAAGGGGGAGAGGAAGGGATAGAGTCCTGCATGTGTGCATTTGACCAGCTCCGAAGAGCAGAGTGTTGCAGAACTGACCAGCAGAGAATTTCAGCAATAACCAGGGAAGCTGCTAGCTGGCAACAAGGTTTGTGTCTCTAGACCCTGCCTTCTGGGATTCTCTGCTCAGCACTATCCTCCCTATCTTAGCCTTCCCTGAGGAATTCCATTCTAAAGACATATCAATGTCTCTTGTAGGAGTTATACTACCAAATTAGGATTTGGGATCTAGCATGGAAAAATAGGCCAAGAAATTACAGAAGCAGAATTTGAATCATCAATGGAAAAAA
Organism: Vombatus ursinus; assembly: GCF_900497805.2. Classification (NCBI taxonomy): domain Eukaryota; kingdom Metazoa; phylum Chordata; class Mammalia; order Diprotodontia; family Vombatidae; genus Vombatus; species Vombatus ursinus. The sequence continues at coordinate 235,320 of NW_020954554.1, read as the reverse complement.
GGTTTTACTACCGATCAGATGGGAAGACAGTTTGCTGCAGGGGGAGCCTCTGTTGGTCCTGGAACACTGTGCTAACATGGCTTGGCAATGTCTAAAGAAAATGGAGCTATTTACTGAAAAAGAGGAAATGTGGCCACAGTTTGTGAAGGACAGAATTTATTCCCCCATCTCCATTTCACAGGAAGTTGAATTTACCAGCACTGTCTGCATTAACGATCAGCCACTAACCTGTCTTCACGACCTATATAATGAGAGTCTGTTGGCTGGCACCTGGAGTGGGGGAATTGAAAGTTATGCAGGCAGTTTTAGAACTGAAGTCTAGACCACAGGGCACATTATGGGCTTTACTTTCTTATTGCAGACACAGCCTGAATAGAAACTGCACAGAAACAATAGCATTTTCAGAGTTACGGTCCTCAGGAAAAGAAAGGGGCACAAACACTCACAACAGCTTGCAGTGTTAGAAACTACCAGAGCTCAGAGCAGGGGAGGAACACACCGTTTTAGCAAACAGGGCCTTTTGGGGAGAGGAAGTTTACATGGGGTGTCCCTAAAGTCGAAACAGCTTAAAATTGCACTAAGACTTTTAGGACATCCAGTATCCCTTCCTTCACTTAGTAACAAGGCAAACCATGGAATTGTGGGGAACATGACGTGAACTAAAGTACATTCTTCATCTAAAATGCCATGCAATTGCCGGAATAGACACAGAGTCATATGGGAAAGGTTTTGTCTTAATTTTTAACTACTACTTGAGAGACAGATGATGAGAAGACAGTTAATTATTTATCTTACCTCTGGGGTTCTGAGGTGCTGGAGCTCTTTAGATCTACCTCTGTTTATGCTGGATTTTTTATTAGCCTCTGGAAAACTATGATGATATTTACTGGGGGGAAAACCATTATGATGTGAACATATGTTGGTGATAAGTATAAGTTGTGAATATCTTAATGGTCTCCATATGGTCCAGAAAGAAATGTAACACATGAAATATGAATGAATTATACTTTTAGAGTCATGGGGAATATATCATTTGCCTATGATGTTTTTGATCCAGTTAACCCTTCTTTAACTTTTACTTTTAATCTTCTTGTTAATAGGTGACACACCAACATTGGTTGAATTGTTGTTTGTATCTTCTTTCACAACTTTTAAGGTAGCAGATTGTAGTTGAAAAGGGATAAAATCTACCAAGAAATAATCCAAGCCTGGGAATATGGCTAATGAAGAGTTCTTTGTAATTTCTTTTCTAAGCTTTGGCTTGGTCTTCTGTTCTGGTGTTTGGTACACATAAAGTTCTTAATGAATGCTTTTCTGTTCCTTTGGTGATGTAATATGCTTTTGGGTTTCATGGTGATGCATTTATATACCACTTATTCAGTTCACAGAATCTGAGACTCATCACTATGGACTTAGAACCCCTTCATTTTATAACTAAGGCCCAAGGTCACACAAGCAGTATCAGAAGTGGGATTCAAACCAAGGTCTCCAGGCTCCTCTGCAAACATTATGAAGTGCCTGATACGGATTTTTGCGTTGGTGTAATTTTATTGACCCCAGCAAAAGTGTGACTGAGGGCGTAGAAAGGATGAATATATGGATGTTTAATTCACTTCAATTCAGGGACCCACTTGGTGTAAAGCACTGTGTTACACACTGTGATTACAAAAACAAAACTGGGGGCAGCTAGATGGCACAATGGAAAGAGCACCAGCCCTGGAGTCAGGAGGACCTGAGTTCAAATCCAGGCTCAGACACGATACTCACTGGCAGTGTGACCCTGGGCAAGTCGTTTAACCTTAATTGCCTCGCAAAAAAAAAAATAAAAATAAAACAAAAAACAAAAAAAAACCAAAAAACAAAAAATGTTCCTCCCCTTAAGGAGCTTATATTTTACTGGGGAAATATAATATATACAGGGATAAAGAAATAATATATATATGCAGTAATATCAAGAGGAGGAGAGCACTAGGGGAACAAGAAAGAACTTATATAGGAAGTAGCCCATGTACTGAGCCTTGCAGAAAGCTAAAGGATCCTCAGATGAGGAAGGGAAGTAGGCATCCATTTCTGGCACAGAGGAATGTATAAAGACATTGAGATGGGAGAGAAGATGTTATAAAGGAAACGTGAGACCAGTCCTGGGAATGTCTGTTGTACTTCTAGCCTGGAGTCCAGTATTCTTTCTAGAATACCTCACATTCCCAACATTCATGTTCTCCATAAATTCTCAAAAATGATAATGAATGACCCTGAACTGCTGAGTAAGCATTACCAAATTAAATACTCAGTCATTCTACATGTCTTAGTTTATATTTATTCCTTAAAGATCTGGCTTAACTGAGAAATGGGTGACTGAAGGGGGTTTGTCTTCTTCACCAAGTACCTGACTTATCCTTGAAAATTCAAACAGCCTTTGTGTGAGTGAGACCTCTTTATTAATTAAATAGCAGTTATGTACAGCTCATTGTTCAGGTACCTCGAGTAGCTCTCCTGGTTTAAGTTCTTTGTAAGGCTGAAGCTAAGGCATCAAGAACGATATGTCAAAGAGCTGGAGCAAAATATTTAACTAGCAAATAATATCTAAGAACTTTGAATACTGACATGTCTTTGGTATGAAGACTAAGAAAGGATTTATGTAATGCTTTGACAACATTTTGTAATCTGATATTTCATGCTTTTAATTCTTTTTTATGATCATATTAAACGTATTTCCACATTAGTCATGTTGTGAAAGAAGAATCAGAAAAAAAAAGGGAAAAACCATGAGAAAGAAAAAAAAAAAGAGCAAATAGTATGCTTTACTCTGCATTCAGACTCCATAATTATTTCTCTGGATGTGGATAGCATTTTCCATCATCAGTCTTTTGGATATGTCTTAGATCCTTGCATTGCTCAGGAGAACTAAGTCTAACAAAGTCAGTTATTGCAAAATGTTGCTGTTACTGTGTACAGTGTTCTGGCTCTGCTCACTTCACTCAGCGTCAGTCCATACAAGTCTTCCCAGGTTTTTCTGAAGTCTGCCTGCTCACTATTTCTTATGGAGCAATAGTATTCCATATACTTCCATATACATTGTCATATACTACAGCTTGTTTAGCCATTCCACAATTGATGGGCATCCCCTCAATTTCCAATTCTTGGCCACCACAAAAAGAGATGCAGTAAATATTTTTGTACATGTGGGTCCTCTTCCCTTTTTAATGATATTTTTGGGATACAGACCTAGTAGTGGTATTGCTGGATCAAAGGGTATACACAGTTTAATGGTTGGATCAGTTCACAACTCCACCAACAGTGCATTAGTGTTCCAATTTTCCCACATCTTCTCCAACATTTATCATTTTCCTGTTTTGTCATGTTAGCCAATCTGATAGGTGTGATGTGGTACCTCAGAGTTGTTAGTGATTTAGGGCATTTTTTACATGTGCCTATAGATAGCTTTAATTTCTTCCTCTGAAAACTGCCTGTTCATATCCTTTGACTTTATCAATTGGGGAATTATTTGTATTCTTATAAATTTAACTCAGTTTTCTATATATTTGAGAAATGAGGCCTTTATCAGAGACACTGGTTGTAAAAATTGTTTCCCAGCTTTCTGTTTCCCTTCTAATCTTGGTTATATTGGCTTTGTTCATTCAAAAACTTTTAATTTTATGTAATCAAAATTATCCATGCTGCATTTCATAATGTTCTCTATCTCTTGTTTGGTCATAAATTCTTTGCTTCTCCATAGATCTGAAAGGTAAACTATTCCTTGCTCTCCTAATTTACTTATAATTTCACTATTTATGTCTAAATTGTGTACCCATTTTGACTTTATATTGGTATACCATGCTTTTAATTAATTCTTTATAGAAAAAGGAGAGAGGGGTGGAGTCAAGATGGCGGGGGGAAAGCAGTGACTTGCTTGAGCTCTCCCCCGAAACCTCTCCAAATACCTATAAAAATGGCTCTAAACAAATTCTAAAGCAGCAGAACCCACAAAAAGACAGAGTGAAACAAATTTCCAGCCCAAGACAGCCTGGATGGTTGATCGGAAAGGTATATCATGCCAGGCGGGGAGAGGAGCGCAGTTTGGTGTGGGCACGCAGGCCGCAGCGAACCTGGAGCAGACCTCAGAGGACTGAATTGCAGGCAGCTGTGACAGCTTCCAGACTTCTCAACCCATGAACACCAAAGACAACTTAGAAGGTCAGTGGGAAAAGTCTGTGACTGCAGTGGTGAGAGAGGAGCTAGGTCTCAGCCGCAAATCTTGAGCATGGCCCAGGGCCACAGCTTTTTCCTGAGCTTCCAGCCCACAGACCGAGGGGGAATCGAGTTGCTGATCAGAGGGGGGATTGCAGGGATCTCTTTGCCAGTGCTGAGGCAGGAATCTCTTGCTTTACCTGTGCTTGGATCTGGGTCACAGTTCTGAGGGTCGGTCCTGGAGCGAGGAGGAGTGCTGGTGCGGTGGAGCTTGTTGTGGTGGTGGACAGAAAACACCTCGCCCCTTATCATACCACCTTGGAAGAACTGAAAATTTATAGATCCCTAGAAGTACCTCTGAAAACAGCTGTACAAACCCCCGAAGCTTGGGACAGTATACTCTTCACGTTCAAAGCAGACTTTTACCTTAACAAAGAGTTTAAAACTCAAGTAATTGGCCAGGATCATGAGTAAGCAGCGCAAAAAGAGTCAGACTATATCATCTTACTTTGGTGACAAAGAAGATCCAAACATACAACCAGAAGAAGACAACAAAGCCAAAGTTCCTACATCCAAAGTCTCCAAGAAGAATATGAATCAGTCCCAGGCCTTGGGAGAGCTCAAAACGGATTTTGAGAAGCAAGTAAGAGAAGTAGAGGAAAAACTGGGAAGAGAAATGAGAGTGATGCAAGAAAATCATGAAAAACAAGTCAACAGCTTGCTAAAGGAGACCCAAAAACATACTGAAGAAAATAACACCTTAAAAATAGCCTAACCCAAATGACAAAAGAGGTCCAAAAAGCCAATGAGGAGAAGAATGCCCTAAAAAGCAAAATTGGACAAATGGAAAAGGAAGTCCGAAAGCTTACTGAAGAAAATACTTCCTTAAAAATTAGAATAGAGCAATTGGAAGCTAGTGACTATGAGAAATCAAGACACTGTAAAACAAATCCAAAAGAATGAAAAATAAGAAAACAAGGTGAAATATCTCATTGGAAAAACAACTGACCTGGAAAATAGATCCAGGGGAGAAAATTTAAAAATTATTGGACTATCTGAAAGCCATGATCAAAAAAAAAGCCTAGACATCATCTTTCAAGAAATTATCCAGGAAAACTGCCCTGATATTTTAGAACCAGAGGGTAAAATAGAAATTGAAAGAATCCACCAATCTCCTCCTGAAAGAGATCCCCAAAGGAAAACTCCTAGGAATATTGTAGCCAAATTCCAGAGTTCCCAGGTCAAGGAGAAAATATTACAAGCAGCCAGAAAGAAACAATTCAAGTATTATAGAAACACAATCAGGATAACACAAGATTTAGCAGCTTCTACATTAGGGGACCGCAGGGCATGGAATATAATATTCTGGAGGGCAAAGGAGATAGGATTACAACCAAGAATCACCTACCCAGCAAAACTGAGTATAATCCTTCAGGGGAAAAGGTCATTCAGTGAAATAGAGGACTTTCAAGCATTCTTGATGAAAAGACCAGAGCTGAATAGAAAATCTGATTTTCAAATACAAGACTCAAGTGGAACATGAAAAGGTAAACAGGTAAGAGAAAATCGTAAGAGACTTATTAAGGTTGAACTGTTTACATTCCTGCATGGAAAGATGATATTTGTAACTCATGAGACCTTTGTCAGTATTAGGGTAGTTGTAGGGGAAAAATTATATGTATGCATTTATAGATATACATAGATACATAGATAGAGGGCACAGGGTGAGTTGAAAATGAAGGGGTCATATCTGGAGAATAAAATTAAGGGGTGAGAGAGGATTATACTAGGAGAAGGAGAAGGGGAGAGGTAGAATGGGGTAAATTATCTCACAAAAAAAAAGAAAAAGGCTCTTACAGTGGAGGGGAAACGGGGGGGAGGTGAAAGGGAATGAGTGATTCTTATTCTCATAGGATTTGACTGAAGGAGGGAATAACATACACACTCAATGGGGTATGGAAATCTGTCTTACCCTACAAGAAAAGAGGGGGGAAAGGGACAAGAGAGTAGGGGAATGATAGAGAAGAGGGCAGATTGGGAAAGGGGGTAATCAGAAGCAAATACTTCTGAGGAGGGACAGGATCAAAAGAAAGAATAGAATAAATGGGGGGGTGGGATAGGATTAAGGGAAATAGAGTTAGTTTTTCACAGCATGTCTACTATGGACGTGTTTTGCATAACTGCACATATATAACCTATATTGAGTTGCTTGCCTTTTCAATGAGGGTGGGTGGGGAGGGAGGAAGGGAAAAAATTTGGAACCCAAAGTTTTAAAAACACATGTTTAAAAAAAAATGTTTTCACACGCAACTGGGAAATACAAAATACAGGAAATGGGATACAGAAATCCATCCTGCCCTACAGGAAAATTGAAGGGGAAGGGGATAAGAAAATGGGGGGAAAGATAGAAGGGAAGGCAGACTAGGGGAAGGGGTATTCAGAATGCATGCCATCTTGGGGTGGTGGGGGGAGGGGCGAGATGGGGTGAAAATTTGGAACTCAAAATCTTTTGAAGTAAATGTTGAAAACAAAAATAAATAAAAATTACAAAATTTAAAATTAAGGAAAAACGAAATAGAAAAGCAGAGAGATTAAAAATATTTGTTCATTTTCATAGCGATTTTACTGTTCAAAATAGTGATTCATCAAGGACACCTCAATGATTGCATTTTCTCTAAAAGAATAAATACGATTTTCTCTGTTTCATTGGTCTTTGGAGAAAATATCCCAGATATTTAAAAAACAACTTTTCCAAGAAATGGAAGGGACATCTAATCCAAACCCTTCATTTAACAGATGAGGAAGCTGAGACCCAAAGTGGTACTTTTTGCACTCTACTAAGCTGCATATGTGTGATGATGCCCAAATAGTTAAACTGGCTAAGGGATGCTTCAGGTATAAGGAAACAAAGTCAGATTACACAGTTGCTTGCATTTATCATGCCCTATGCTGGGTGCTGGAGGAGAGTTATATACATAAAAAGTATGTACTACATATATTTTTAAAAACACAGGCTGCAAGCTACCAGGAAAGTCTTTGTGTGTGATATGGCATTCAAGCAGAAGTGAAGGAAACAAGATTTCTGAGAGGCATAGGGAAGGAGGGAGCTGATTCCATGTAAGGAGCCAACCAGTACAAAGGCACAAGGTTAGGAGATGGAGGAATAACAAGAAGGATGGTGTGGCTAGACCACAGATTACACGGAGGGAAGAAATATATGCAGAAACTGGAAATACTGGAAGAGGCCAGGTTGTGAAGGACTTTAAAAACCAAATAGAATTTTATATTTGATCCTAGAGGCAATTGGGAGCTGCTAGAGTTTACTGAGTAAGGGAACCACATAGTCAAAGTTGCAGGTTAGGAAAAGAGCTTTGGCAGCCATATGGAAGGTGGATTGGAAAGGAGAGAAAATTGAGGCAGAGAGACTGATTAAGAGATTTTTGCAGTAATCTAGGCAAGAGGGGATGAGAGCCTGAGTGATGCTGTGGTAGGAGAAAGGGAAAGATTTGGCAACTGCTTGGCTGTATGTGTTTGGTCAAAGTGATGACTTTTTAAAATAACATGAAGGTTTGAGACGGTGACTGGTAGGATGGTTGTCGCGTCAATAGAAAGAGAGAAGTTAGTTAGAAGGGTTTGTGGTGGGATGGGGTAGGGGGCAAGAGAATAGGGGAGAACATGAAGATGAGTTCTGTGTTGGAGATACCTCCATGACTTCTATTTTGAAATACATAATAGACAGTAGGCAATGCATGATGAGAACTCTGAATAGAAACTAGGATTAGATCTCCACACCTGGGAGTTAGCCCCAGAGAGATAATCGAACCCATGAGAGCAGATGTGATCATCAATTAAGTGAATAGAGAGAAAGAAGAGGGCCCAGGAAAGAGCTCTGTGGCTCTTAAGTGTAGATCACACTTAAAGGGAGTCTGATGTGGATTCAGATTAAGACAGAGAGATTAAGGAGTGTGGGCAGATAGGTTGGAGGATAATGGAGAGGACAGTGTCATGAAAACCCAGAGAGGAGAGACTGTCTGAGAGGAGAGAGAAGGTACTCAAAAGTGTCAAATGCTACAGAGAGGTCAAGAAAGATGAGGATTGAGAAAAAGCCATAAGAACTGGTAATTAAGAGATCACTGGTAACTCCACTGAGAGCTGTTGAGCATAGGCTGGAAGCCATATGTCAAAGATTGAAAAGTGAGAATTAATTAGGGTTGAAAAATAAGAGAGGAAGTGAAGGTAATGGATATGCAGGTTTCTCTATTGGTTTAACTGTGAAAAGGAGAAGGCATACGGACTTCTGAAGGGATGATAGGGTCGAGTTAAGGATTTTTTCAGGATGAGGGAATTTGTAGGCAGCAGGGAAAGAGCTACTTTCTACTGATGAGGAGAGAATGAAGAGGACAGAAAGAGGGGAGGGATGAATCAGGGACCAGTCTGCTGAAGAAAATAGGGAGGGATATGATGTAGAGGGGTTGCACTTGGTGAGGAGAAGAAATATATCTTTATCAGATACTGAAGTGAAGGAAGAGATAGTTGGGGGAGGGGAGGTTGCTTTAAGAGGGATGTGAGATGTGAAGGAGAGAAGACGCTCAGTGGTATATGGTTTCTGTTTTCTCTTTAGTATACAAAGTAAAGACTTCCCGTAAGAGGGCGAAGTAACTAGTGTGGAAATCTTGAAAGAAGACAACACCTGCAACAGTCTCTCTCGGGAGCAGGTTAGAGAATTAATTAAAGAGTAAAAATATTTTCTTTCAAAACTGAAGGTCTAGCTGATTAGATAACACATGTCTAGTAGATCCAGTTGGCTCCTTTGCGTGACTTCCTCTAACTCTTTTCAGATGCATGTGAACTGGAGCAGAGGAGATGAGTGGTGGTGACAGCTTTAGGAAGAGTAAGACAGACAGACAGACAGACAGAGACACGGAGAGAGAATGTGATAGGAGGGTAGGAACCGATTAAGGGATTTCAGAGATATTGTGAGAAGCAGCTTTCCATTCCTTCTCTAACTTTTGTTTGTGTAAGCTGGAAAAGAGAGAAGAAAGGGGAAAAAAGATGATGTGAGATCCTAAGGTTATGGTGTCTAATCTTGCCCTCCTTGCCCTGATGTACGTTGGTTTGTCATTGTCCTTCCTGAAATGTGTCTAGAACTGAACATACATAGTATTCCAGATGTGGTCTGACCACAGTACCATGTTATTATTATACCCCCCCCCCCCAATGCAGCCTATGACTATGTTGTTATCATTATTAGTATTATTTTTTGGCTTCCATGTTATACTGATTCTTATTGAGTTTGCTATCCACTAACCCCCTCACAACATAAAGCCTGATAACAGAATCAGTTGCTTAAGAGAAGTCCTGAGAAATGGTCTTCCCTTCCTTCCCTGATCTTTGCTTGATAGGGAATGTGACAACTTTTAAAGGATTAGTTCTCTGACAACTGGAGTAGATGAGAAAAGAGAAGAAATAAAGGAGACAGATTCTCATGTTATGATGTCTAGTCCATTCAGCCAGTATCCTAGTCTCCCTTCTCTGGATGCTTGTCAATATCCTCCTTAAAATGCAGAATTATACCTACTGCTAAGAAGGAAAGGGAAGTTGGAATTCACAAGAAAGGAATCAGACCACAAGAAGTACTACAGTAATCTGATGACCTAAACCATATGTGTGTTAAAGAGAGTTGCCCCCAATCATGGGAGGGATGAGTGGATGAGCCTTTGGGTGGAATCTCCATTTTGAGGAAGTGTCCAAGCCTTTGCTCCCCTCATAGCTCTTTGGATTTCACTGCCATGCCTCAGTTGCTTTCTCACCCTGGAAGATCTCTCTTTCCCTCAAGTCCCCTCCTCCTGTTGGTGAGTTCTTTCAGAAACGTTCATTCTGAGAAGTGCTCAGGCCAGCCATGCTCACTTCATCTCTTTCCCAACTTCTTCTCTTCCCAACTCTCCAGACTTCTCCACCATGCCCCAACATGAGTCCCTTTATCTACCTCCCCCCTCCACATGCACTTTTCAGCTCCCTTCTATGTGCTATCTTCATCCATTAGAATATAAGCTCCTTAAGGGCAGGGACTACATTTGTTTTTGCTTTTATTCATATTTACAAGGCCTGGCACATACTAAGTGCTTTATTAATGTTTGTTGACTTACAGTTTGGTGGCATGATCAAAGCCTGGTCCTGGGAAGAGCTAAATGGGATAGTACTTGTGTGCGTGCCATAAGGGAAGGATGCCACATAGGACCTCGGGGAAATTAAATTATATTGTGAGAATATGAAACTCCCAGTTCCAGTGACTGAGCTGAAATATGTGGGAGAATGACACATCTTAGATACATCTATGAAAGAGTCTCACACTCTTGCTTCCCCAGTAAACTATAGACCACATAGCTTAACTTCAATTCTTAGAAAAATTCTTGAACAATTGATTAAAGGAGTGATTTTTGAGCAATTAGGAAAGTAAGTCCTGACCTTTGAGAGCTTGCACGGCTGCATCAGCAGTAGGTCATGTCAAACTGACCTTTTTGATAGAGTCATTCTACTCCTAGCAGGGGAGTACTGGATTTCACATGTACATTTCAGTGTACCATTCCACAAACTCTCGTGTTATTATTGACACAATAAGGAAGGAAAGGGCATTTATACAGCACCTACTATATGCCAGGTACTGTGTCAAGTGCTACACAACTATTATCTCCTTTGATAATAAAGATTTCACATCAGGCTCTGATTAAACTATCTGTGGGATACAGGAGCTTCTTTTTCCTTAAGTAGCCTTCCTTATTTTGTCTCTGGTGTTTGAATGAAAGGGGCATAGCTATTCTGGTCAAGAGTTTTGAAGGAAACACTTTAAAAGAAATGGAACTACTAGTTCCTTGTGATTTTGTGGTTTTAGCCAGTTAGATTAGAATAAAATGATGACCCTCACATGCCTATTAGGTTTTTTTTGTTTGTTGTTTGGTCGTTTTTCCATTATGTCCAACTCTTTGTTCTAACTCTTAATTACAACACCTTAAAAGCAACAAAATCAAATATTTCCCTATATTGCCTGTGGTTATAGTATAGTTATGATAGGCTGCTCAGAATTGTAATCTTATAATAATTAAAATACAAAAAAAAAAATTAAGGCTCAGAATTGACCTACGTATTTATTGATTGAATCAACCGCTGCTTTGAAATAATTGATTACACAATCAGTTGTCTTGAATGACCCCAAGTTTATTAGATGTTGGCATCCAACATTTAAATAGCAATATGCCTTGATCAAATGATGCCTGTGACTTTTTCTGGAATATCTCCAGAGATTCAGAATATCACTGGTATAAACACACGCTCTACAAACCGAGATTGTCGAGCCAGATCTGTAGGCAGGGCATCTAGGTTCAAATTTGGACTCTGCTACTTACTACCTCTGTGACATGAACGAAGCCACTTAACTTCTTGGGGCCTCAGTTTACTCAACTGTAGGCTAAACTAATTGGACAGGATGACCTCAGAAATTTCTTCTAGTTTAAATCCCAGCACTCACCCCTCTACTCTTTATGAGTTTCTGTAGCTAAAATTTGCCTTACCTAGTGACCAATCTTTTGGTGAGGAGCCTCCCCATGCTTAGCTAGCTTAATCAGCTACCAGTCATATAATCTCTTGTAACACCCACACTTGAAGCCTCCCACAGTACCCAGGGCTACCTCCATAACCTGATGGCAAGAGAACTTTTCTGACCAACTTTTTAAAAACATGTGGGTCAGTGTAATAGGGAAAATGCAAATTAAAATAAAGTGATAAGTAAAAAAAAAAAAACTCAAAATGCAAAAATCATTGTAGTGAATTGGGGCAAGACTTCCTCAGAAACAGATGCTCTACTCTGGCTGCATGGGGCCATTTCAGTAACAGAAAATGAGGCCCCATAATAGCATAGAATATTTTAACGACTGTGTCAGAAATTGCACCTTTTAAAAATATGTCTGTTCTTCAGGTAGAAGCAATGCTCACTATCATTTCTTCCTCACACATCCTGCATTTTCCACTACAGAGCTGGCAACTGTGATTGTTTTGTCTTAAGTTTAAAAAGCAAACAAAACCAGTAGCAAATAAGAATCTAAAATGTGGGCAGGGTAAAGAGTGTTGTGCCTTTTACCATTGTGAGGTTGAAATTTGTACAGAAAAAATATTTCACTTGTCAATAGAGCTGTAATGAACCACCTGAAGCTTTAGTACTCAGACTGCTTACTCGACTAGTCACGCTTGTAAGTGCCAGGAAAATGTTCTCTCAGCTATATTTATGCAGAGCATCCAGATGTTGGTTATTGAAATCACAGTCACATATTCTCTCAAGGGATCTTAGGTCCTGCTTTTGTTAAATGATGCAGCAGGTGATAATCGACATTTGGATCCAGTGTCAGCCATTCACAAAGTGTCTTATGCTTCCATTTATCTGTCCTCATTTCAGTCCTTTTAGCTTCACCAACCTCATACTTCTAGCCATAGAAGGAGATGATGTCAAAATCATGGGTTCTAGCTCACTTTCTCTGTACGCTGAAAGCTCACATTTGAATTGGAGCAGCTATTTAATAATATTTCATTGAATTGCAAGGAAGAAAACAGTACTTTCCTGCACTGTGCTGTATGGGGAGGAGGTGGGTGGAAGAAACACACGTATCACTATGTATGGTGAGTTGATTTGATAATGAGACAGCATGATAGAGAATGCTGGAATTTAGAATCAGGAAGACCTGGGTTTCCAGTTCCACCTCTGATGCTTATTAGTGACCATGGACAACTCAATCTTAATCTGAGCTTCAAGTAATACTGTAAGTTAGAGTTGGGTCATGATCTGCCCTGGTGGAGGGCATTCCCACACTGACAAAATCACAGATCCATGATCCAACGTGTGAATTTGATCTACCAGTGTTAGCATATTGAGTCCTGTATAGGTGTGTATACAGCTAGAGTATAGCCAAGTGAATGCAGTTACATAGCCAGGGAAAAATAAAAGAGGAGCAAAAGTTTTGGTTTTCATTCTGTTGAGGACATACCACTGGGCTCTACACCGCGAAGGATGCCAAGATATTTACAGTAAAGATTCTGTCCTAAAGAAAATTATAGCATCCTGGAAGAACACAAAACTAAGGAGACAAATACCGTAAAGCAGACACTGAACTTTTTGAGGAAGGAGAGTCCTGGAGGTCTGTAGGTATTTACTACCAGAATATGGATTGGGTGATAAATATCATTTGAGTGAACCTCAAAGGAGGAGAGATTACTGAGTGCTGATGGTGGAGAGAGCCTGGAAGTGGCCATGGGGAGCAAGGATTAATCCAGTCTGTGCACATGAGTGTATGAGGCTAGAGTCTCAATGTCTGCAGAGAGAGGTCATTTGGAAATGACTCATCTTGAGAACAAATGATTTCCTGTTCAGTTTCATTTTTGTGATGTTGTTTGGTGTTTGCCACACCCAGCACCTTCTGTCTTCTTCAAAAAAATATTCATGATCTACAGGCAGGAGACTTTGAGTAGTCTATAAGCCATTGGTCTCTTTTGTTTCATAGGCCTAAGCATATTTTTCTCTGTCCTACCCTATTCCCATCTTTGCACTTAAGTACTGACCTGCATGATATTCTGAAATCCATCATTAAATCTATCTCCCTTTTTATCCTTTATGACATATTTTGATACCTTGGCCACAATTCTTTTCATGATTATCTATTTGTTTGTGCTCATCATGAGTATTGCAATGCAAAATGATCTAGTGTCCCGTGAAATGTTTGTTATTGCCTTTGGCTGAAAAATGAAATCAGCTCAAGAAAGCAATAACAAAATCGCACTTGCAATATGCTAAGTGCTGGGGATACCAATGTGAAGTAACTCGTGCCCTCAAGGAGCTTACAGTCTAAAGGGGGAGATAACATGTACATAAGTAGGTACAGACAAGACACTTAGGCTGGATGGAAGGCAACAGTAGAGAGGAAGGCACTGGCAGCTTGGGGGGACCAGCAGGAGAACAGGAATTATAAAGGATGAAGGTAAGGAGGGAGAGCATTCCAGGAGTGAGGACCAGCCAGTGCACAGGCACACACATGAGGGATAGAGTACTCTGCCAGGAACAACAAGCAGGCCAGTAGGATGGATTGTAGAGCAGGCAGAGGGGAATAATGTGTATGAAGACGATAAACGTAGGAAAGGGTGAGCTTGGAAAGATGTTTAAATGCCAGACATAAGAACTGACATCTACTGCTAGAGGTATAGAGTACCGGTGGACTTTATTTAGCAGGGAGGTAACATGGTCAGATCTACACTTTGGGAAAATCACTTTTGGTAGCTCTGTGGTAGAGGGAATCAAGACAGGAGAGAATTGAGGCAGGAGAATAACTGGTGGGTGATTGTAATAGTTCAGGTGAGAGGTGACGAAGGCCTGAACAAGGAGGTGGCTGTGAGTGGACAGGAGGGGACAGAGGAAGTGGAGCTAGCTGTGCTAAGATTTCCCAGTGGACTCGATTGTGTTTGGAGTGAGAGTGAGGAACTGATGATGACTAGTTTGCCTAATCCAAAATGTCAGCTGACAGATTTACCTCTGCCCTGATGGAATGAATAACCTGTGATTAGCCAGAATGATTTCAGTAATGGCCAGTCCTTAGAAGAGACTCAGTTTACTTGCTTGATAAATTATCACATGCTCCATGTGGAGTCACACGGCCTGGCTTAAAATTCAATGTTGGTCATGGACTACCTGTGTGACAGTGGAAAGGCATCTCTCCTCTTTGGGCCAAGATCATTTCCAGCATATGATCCTCTGGTTTTACTCGCTGTTTAACTAGAAATGCTTTGGGTCTTTCTCTGTAGTGGTAAAAGTATAGGAAAAGCATGACCCAAATATAGCCCCAATCCAGTCCAATTAAACATTTATAGATGAAGATGAAAAATATAATTAGAAAGCATGAATAAATATGTACTTATCTTCTTGGATATGGTTACCATTCATTTTAGTTAATTTTAATAGTGAAATAAAAACTAGAGAACCTCCCCCTTATCTGACACATGAGCTCCTCAAAATACCTTTACACATTCAAGGCAGTTTGTGAGTTCACATTCACTTGAAACAATAGCTTACAACCCCCCCCCCCCCCCCCAAACTTTTTTTTTCTCTAGTCCCAGGAGTGGGGAACCTGCGGCTGTGAGGCCACATGTGGCCCTCTGGCTCCTCAGGTGCGGCCCTTTGACTGAACCCAAACTTCACAGAACAAATCCCCTGAAGAAAAGGATTTGTTCTGTAAAACTTGGACTCAGTCAAAAAGCCACAGGTTCCTCACCCCTGCTCTAGTCTTTCAGAGGGCACAATTAGCTCAAAACAAAGACACTGAATGCAACTATGGCACAGTAGATAGAGAGGCTGGGCTTGGAGTCAGGAGGACCTAAGTTCAAATTCAGCCTTGGTAGCTTACTGGTTGTGTTACTCTAGGCTCTCTGTCTGCCTCAGTTTCCTCATATGTAAAATGGGGATAATAACAGCACTTCTCCAAGTTGCTCTGAGGATCAAATGTGATACTATTTTGTAAAGCTCACCCTGGCTCATTCCTGGCCTTCCCCATTATAATCACTCCCTTATAAGGCCAGTCCCTTCTGTGTTAGTCACCAACCTCAGCTAGTAAAAGTCAGGAAAAGTAACCCCAGGCTAAGATTAGGCCTTTCTTTTTGTGTCCCTAGACCTGGGTAGAAATGAAAGTCTCTGTTGTGGATAATTATCTAATTTAGGGTTAGTTCCTTTTAGCTATGTTCAATATAGCCAGAGAAATGTGAACTTGTAAATATTATATCAGGAACAGCTGTTGCAGAAAATGGTCCGCCAAAGCAGGACATGACCAGGTAATCGCCAAAAGATTACAGTCACTGACCATGAGCAGGAAAGATATTTCAATTCTCTGAGCCTCAGAGAAGTTAAGAAGAAAACCAGAGTGATAATAACTCTAGCACCTGGCTCACATGAGATAATGTATATGGCACTTTAAGAACCCCAAAGGAAAACACAAATGTCGTTAACGCTTGGCATTCAGTGCTCTTCTCAACTTGACCCCAACATACCCTTTCAGCCTTATTGCACATCACTTCCCTTCCTGAACTCTGTGGTTCGGCCACACTGACCTTCTTCCTGTTCCCCATACAATACACTCCATCTGCAGCCTCTGTGCCTGGAATGTGCTCCCTCACCTTCAACTCTTAAGAATCCTAGTTTTCTTTAAGACCCTGCCCATCCTCTAGCTGCTAGTGCTCTCTCCCCATCAGCAATTGCCTAGTATTTGCTGTTTGCATTATTTGACTCTCGTCTTTTCTGTCCAGTGCCTCAGTCCTGACACATGGTAGGACCTTAATAAGCACTTGCTGATTGGTGATTATTATTGAGTGAACATATCTAGCAACAAGTACAGTAAAGGCATATATCAGAAAAAGTGGCTTTGTTTGTAGATTATCAGTAATAAAGGAAAATGGGATGTGTGGAGTAGTATTTGGGGGTCTAAAGAATTAGAAATTCCCTTTGCAAGATGACATAAAGGGACATAAATGACCCTTGTTATTTGTGATGTGTTATGTTGAAAGTACTCCTTTCAGAGAGTGGAAATTCTTGGTTTTTAACTTGTGTTATGATCAGAATCTAATATTACTGCAATTACTTAAAAAGTTCCTTTGAGTTCCTGTGGCTGTTACGGCTTCTTTAAAATAATGTTTATGTTCCTATCCTGTTTAAAGTACCGTAATAATTGCTAAAATGATATGATATTGGCAACTTTTGCAGCAGAACCACAGGATTTGCAGGATGATGGTTTTATTAATTGTCATTGGGGGAGAGTACATTGTTGGTAGAGTTGTGAGGCAGTTCGACCATACTAGACGGCAGCTGGGGACTGTGCCCCCAAAGCCCCCAAACTGAACATACCCTTTGACACAGCAATACCACTGTGAGGCCTTTACTCCAACGAGATCAAAGACAAAAAGGAGAAGACTAATATGTACAAAAAACTTACCCTACCAGTTGTTATATCAAAGACCTAGATGCCAGTGGAGTACCCACTAATCAGGGAATGTTTATATGGTGTGTGAATGTAGTGAAATATTATGAAAGGGACAGATTTTATGAGAACCTTGGGAAGAACTGTATGAACTGATACAGAGTGAAGCAAGGAGAACCAGGAGAACAATTTATACAATGGCTACAACACTGTAAAGACAAACAATTTTGAAAGGTTTAAGAACTGTGATCAACACAGCAACTAATCCCTACTCCAGAGTTGATGATGAATTGTTCTTCCTGCCTCTTGGAAGGTACAGATCATGTCATACATTTTCATACGTGGCCAATGTGTGACTCTGTTTTGCATGACCATACTTATTTGTTACAAGGGAGGACTTGTATGGGTGAAGGGATTGGTGGAACAAGTGGGAGTAATCGTGATACTCTACAAAAGGAAAGGAAGAAAAATATACATAGGAGAGCAGAAGGAAGTTCAGGAGAGGAAAGGGACAAGCAGGCCTATGTTGGAACTATCATGTGAACTTTGAAACAGGAAAAAACTAAACTCTATGTCAAGATCCACGGGCTCACATGCAAGCTGCTTTTTCTGTTCTTGATGTAGGGAAATGCTTGTTTGTTGATATTTGTCAATACTAAGAAAAAAAAGAGTGTAAAGACTACAAAAATAAGTGCAATAAAAAATTTCTTTGCAACCATTTTCCTCTATACTTTTGGAAAGAAGGAAAAATAATTTAAAAAATATTATGGCCCTAGTTTAAAAAAAATAAGAGCCTTCAAATGTGAAACTTCACTGTCTGGAATGAATTTCACCTCTTAAATGTAGAGATTCCATCTGTTTGTAGAGAATCTCCCTATATTATTTACCAGCCTAGATAAATCAAAAGGAAATACAAAATATTACTGAATGGAAATTAATAGGAAATGTCAGTGCTGCTTTATGGTCACACATTCCAAACTCACCAGTTTGAATGTTGTATTATTTTCCTTTACTCAAAGAATCTCCTTAACTCAGCAAACATTTATGGAAATGTACTCTGTGAAAATTAACACATTAAATAAGCAGTCCAGATTCACATTTTATGGCATCAATGTCATGAAAATAGCAACTGGTTCTCTTTAATCATTCTCTTTGGGGATTTTAAGGATCAAACTTATTTTCCCAATCTTCTATTAACTACAATTTATACACTAACCCCCAAGAAAATGATGCTAATGGTTATGTGGATTTTAAAAGAAAGGTAAACATAGAGACATCAAATGGAGGAATGAGTAGACTGGGTTATTTCAGGCCAGAGCTTGCGGCTTCCTCCCACACCAAGGAAAGTCACCCTGACTGCCTGCCCATTTTTAGCTGAGACTTGATTCTCAGGCTGTCAGAGACCGTGAAGTAGAGGAAGTCCAGAACGCCAGGACACCAGCAGTAGACATTATCACAGGGTTTGGCTTTTGCCTTTGTTTTCTGGGTGCCAGCCCCAATGTCCGAATATTGGGATGGCCATGCTCTGCGTTTGCTCCACGTGTAATCTCCTGACATGACTAGAGGCTTTCTAATCTACTGTTGAAGGACCACTGAAAGATCTTGGGAATTTGCTTACTATTTAATCAAATGCATTTTCTTTATGCATGTCATCTATTCTTTGTCAGGCAGATTCTTCTGCATTTCCAAGAATTATAAATGTGTGACATCTCTAGCTGACAAAGAGTCTCAAACGCTGACTAAAGGATGGTTTGTAAACACTTGGGGAAGAACTGGGCTAAAAACAAATTGGGTTAAGTCAGAGGTGTCAAACATATGGATGGCCTGCAACTGAGTCCTGAACCAGATTAAAACGTGATTTGGAAATATTTAACAAAATAAGTAAAAATACAATAAAACATAGATAACATTACATTTTAAAACGAAGTCGCTAACTTCAGGGATCCTTATGTTCAGACCAGTGGCCTTTGTTTCTACTTGAGTTTGACACCACTAGGCTCTAGACTATGTTAATTCTCTGTTTTCTCCTCTTGAAAGGGTTACAAGCTAGACTGGGAGGAGAGTGAATGGAATGGAATAGAAAAACATTGATTAAGTGCTTATTATGTGCCAGGCACTGTGCTTAAACACTGGAGATACATACAAGGAAGTGTGACAGTGCCTGCCCCAAGGAACTTACCATCTGATGGCAAAGACAACACACACAGGGCAGTGGTGGTCAGGGAGGAGTGTTTTGGTCTTGGTGATTTTATTACCATTCTTGGGGCTAGAATAAGAAAGGAGGAAGGTACATCACCAGCATGGCAGAAACATGTAGGTCCGAGGTAGTAAGTCTGTGTACAGACTAATCTGGTCACTAGTCAGAAGGCCAAGGACTCCGAGTAGGCCTGTGGACTGCTAGAGTGGACGCAGAGGACAGAACAAAGGAGCATGGCATCCACCAAAACCTCCCTTCTCTTACGTCACTCAGAAATCCTCTATCACCATTTCCTCTTTTTTCTTTCCTATCTCACCCAAAGAGGTGGCTCCTTGCCAAGGCACACCCCATCTTGTATCCTTGATTTGCCTCCATCTTCTCCAGCAGAATGCCTCCACTATCATCCTTTCTGTATCTGTAATATCCCCTTAGCTACTAGCTCCTTTCCTGCTTCCTAGAAACATACCTGCCTTCCCCATCCTTAAAAAATCCTCATTTAGGGGGCAGCTAGGTGGTTCAGTGGATAGAGCACCGGCCCTGAAGTCAGGAGGACCTGAGTTCAAATCCGGCCTCAGACACATAACACTTGACGCTTACGAGCTGTGTGACCCTGGGCACGTCACTTAACCTCAGTTGCCTAAGGAAAAAATTCCTCATTTAAGCCAGTCATCCCTGATAACCATGGCACTTTACATATTCCTCCTTCCTTTTTCAGCATTTACACTAACTTCCTCTGCTTCCTCTCCTCACGTCTCACGCAATCTTGACTTCCAACTTCATCATTCAATTGAAATTGCTTTTTTCAAAGTTACCATATCATCTCTTTTTCCAAATAGATTTTATTGATAAAAGGTATTTATCAAGGTTGTTCTCTGCAATTTCACTGCATCTGTTTTTGAATGTTTGGGAGCAGTTATTTCCATTTGCATTGTTGTAGTCACTGTATATACTGTTTTCTTGGCTCTGCTTATGTTACTCTGCATCAGAATTAGGGTTAGAATTTTTTCATGTAAGTCTTTTCATGCTTCTTATTTCCATCATATTTGTCATTTCTGACAGCACAGTAATATTCTGTTACATTCATGCACCACATTTTTTAGCCATTTTACAATGGATGAATATTTACTTTGTTTGATCCTATAAATATTATGTTGTATATGGAACCTTTCTTTTTGTCAATTATGTGCTTGGGGTATATATGCCTAGCAGAGGAATCCTTGGGACAAGGGACATGGTCATGTTAGCCACTTCATTTGCATAATTGCAAACTGCTTTCCAGGAGAGTTGTACAAAATCACAGCTCCACCAATAATGCATTAGTGTGCCTCACTTTCCCCAACCCCTTCAACAGTGACACTTTCTGTCCTTTGTCATCTTTTCTGGCTTCCTGGATATGAGGCAAAATATTAGGGTTGTTTTGATTTGAATTTCTTGTATTATTATTATTACATTGGCACTTTCATATGGTTATTAACAATTTACAATTTTTTTGAGAACTGTTGGTTCATACCCTTGACCACTTACCTGTTGAGGAATGGTGAAGCGCCATTTTCAGGGGAAAATCTCTGCATTTTGGCTAGTTCACTTTGCCATGACACATTGTTGCGGAGATCACCTGATTCCTAGGTTAAAAGACAAGTTAAAGGAGGATAAAATTTAGGGCTAGAAGAAACTTTGGAGAGCATCTAGTCCAGTTGCCTCATTTTACAGAGTCTTCTGCAGAATTTGGGGAGCAGTTTGTAACCATTTCTGGTCGATCACTCTAGCGCCCTTCTATATCTAAATCTTCTTGAGCGTGTCTTGACTAGCACGTGTTCAAACCAGGTAAGCTAACTCAGCACAAACTGATTGTGTTTGCAGGAATGGTCAGAGACGTGAAAGAAGATGAATGCTCATAGGAAAACAAATGAGAAGAGAAACTGGAATTTTTCACATGCTTGCAAAAAATATGAATATAGCTAGCATTTACATAGTTTTAAGGTTTGCAAAGCACTTCATATATCATATAAAGTTTGCTCACTTGTTCTGTTTTGTTGACCAATACAAGCTTCATTTTTCAGTCCATCCTTTGTTGTATCCAAAGGATTAATTCTCCAACGCTGACATTAAATAAATCTTCCCCTCAAATTTAATCTTCCCTATCACTTTACCAGTAGATAAGTTTTTATTGATGTCTTCCGTTTTTAACATCATCATAATTATCCCCAGTATCTCTCCACCTCCTTCTAGAGAGCCTTTCCATGTAACAAATAGTATTTTTTAAAGAGGGAAAAAATCAGCACAACATTGATATATTGAGAAAGTCTGAAAATACATGTGGACCTTCCCCTCCCACAAGGGCTAGATTGAGAGTGTCCTCTCATATCTCTTCATTCAAATCATGTTGATCTTTATAATTGTTTTACATATACTATTGATTTCTTTTGTGTGTGTGGTGTGGTTCTTTCAATTCACAGTGTATGTTGTTTTCTTGGCTCCACTTACTTCATTTTGCACAAGTTCATGTCTCTTCAATCTTGAAAAAAACCTAACTTGATCTTTTCATCCCTATTAAGTCTCATCTTATATTTCTTATACCCTTTGTAGCTAAACTCCTGGAAAAGGCCGTCTACACAGTAGGTGCCTCCACTTTTCCTCCCCTTATTCTCTTCTTAACCCATTAAAATTTGGCTTCCAACCTTATTCCACTGACATTGCTCTCTCCAGAGTTACTAATGATCTCTTCGTTGCCAAACCCAGGGCCCTTTTCTCAGTCCTTATTCTTCTTGACCTCTCTGCAGCCTTCAGTACTGTTGATTACTCTTTCTTCTTGGACACTCTCTTCTCTCTAGGCTTCTCACTCTCTCCTAGTTCTTCTCCTAGCTATCTAATCAATCCTTCTGTCTCTTCTTTGTTTGATGATCTTCCAGAATATGCATGCCCTCTAGGCCTACGTGTCCCACAGGGCTTCTGTGCTGGGCCCTCTTCTCTTCTCCCTTTATAGCACTTCACTTGGTGATCTTATCAGCTCCCAAGGGTATAATTACCATCTCTTTGATGATGATTCTCAAATCTCCCTATCCTGCTCCAGTCTCTGCTGATCTTCAATCTTGCATCTCAGACTGCCTTTCAGACATCTTGAACTGGATGCCCAGTAAACATCTTAAACGTCAACATTTTCAAAAACTGAACTTATTCTGTTTCCTCCTAAAATCTCCCCTACTCTCCTTCCTACATTCTATATTGCTGTAGAGGGAAACACCATTCTCCTAGTCCCTCAGGCTGGCAACCAAGGAGTCCATTACATTCAGGTACCATATTTTGTTTAGCCTTCCCCCTTTTTTGAGCATCTGTGTGTTTTCAATTCTTTGCTATCACAGAGCGCTACTATAAATATTTTGGGATATGTGGGTATTTTCTTCTTATTGATGGCTTCCTTGGGATATAAGTCCAATGATGGAGTCCCTGTTTCAAAAGGTATAAATAGTTTAGTCTCTTGATTTGCACAATTCCAATTTGCTTTCCAAAATGATTATACTATTTCACAGCTCCACCAACAATGTATTTGAGTGTCTATCTTCCCACAACCTGTCCCACATTGGCCATTGCCATTTTAGTCATCTTTGCCACTTTGCAGGATATGAGGTAAAACCTGAGGGTTGTTTTGAATTGGATTTCTCTTGTTATTAGTAATTTGGGGCAGTCTTTCACATGGCTGTGAAGACTCTACAATTCTTCTTTTGAAAACTGTTCATACCTTTGGCCACTTATTCACCGGAAAACGTCTTTGGAGCAATTTTTTCATAATTATGGCTATTGATAGCTTGGATTTCTTCCTTTCAGAACTGCCTATTCATATCCTTGGGTCTGTTGCAGAATGGCTGTCATTATTATATATTTGAATCATATAAGGAACCTTATAAGATCTTTATCAGCAAAATTTACTGAAAAGATTTTTCCCCCAATTATCTGTTTCCCTTCTGGTTTTAACTATGTTGATTTTGTACAAAAGCTTTTCAGTTTTATGTGATCATCTCTATAAACTCTTTCCTCATCCATAGTTTTAAAAAATCCTCCTTGCTCCTCTTTTTTATGATGTGATTTTTAAATATTTAGATCATGTCCATTTGGAGTTTATCTTGGTATATGGTATGAGGTGTTGGTCTGAACTCACTTTCTGCAAGACTTTGTAATAGTTTTCTCAACTATTTTTATTAAATAGTCTTTATCTCAGTAGCCGGAGCCTTTGGATTTATTGAATACTATGCTACTTTTGTATGGTGTGTACCTAATCTGTTTCACTGATCACCTTTTCTGTTTTTGTTTTAATCACTGCTGACATGGGATCTCCTTTCCCATCCCCCCCCCAAGCATTTAAAAAATGCATTTTATTGATGTTTTTGGTCTTTATATCCCAGTCATTTCAACCCAATCTCTACCCCAAACCCATCTCAAGATTAAACTCTTTCTCAGGTCAAGGAAAAACAATTAAGCAAAACATCTGATATAGTGACTCTCTAACAGCATATATACAATATTGTGGTTTCTCTGATAGGAGAAGTGGGCATGTTTCAGTATCATTGGTCTTTCAGTTACTAGTTTCAATTGCATTTTAGTGATCTTTACTATTTCTTATTATATTTACCATATTGTGGCTTTTGTGTTTATATAGTTCTTTTGGTCTCTGCTTCTTTCACTTTATGTCATTTTGTACAAATTTTTCCTCAGTTTCTTTAGATTATTTGTATTCTTCATTTTTTATTGCACATTATAATAATCTACTATAGGGTTGTTGGGTTTTTTTTTGATACTCCATAATGAATGTACAAAGACTCAGTTTTCAGTAATTGTAGCATATAGTATATTTCTGTATCTGTGTTTTACTTCCTTAGCCCAGTAATGAGATCAGTGGGCCACTGGCTATAGACTGCTTAGTCACTTTACTTGCCCATTTCCAAACTGATACCCTGAATGATTAGGTCACTTCTCAATTCCACTGATGGATCAAGGCCCTTCCCATGGCCCTACTAACAATGACTGTTCCCATCTTTTGTCCCCTTTGTCAGTTTGTGTGATGTGAGGTTCTTTTAATTTGCATCTCTCAGACTATTGGCGATCTGTATGTAGCATGTTTCCTGGTGGCCGACTGTGGAGTCTGGTTTTTGTTTTCACAACTTTTTATTCCTTGACCACTTATCTATTGAGAATTGATTCTTGATGTTATATATTTGTGTCAGTTCTCTTTGTACTTTGGAGAGCAATATTTGATGCATATTTTTCCTACTCTTCTATTTCTCATAAATTCATCTTTGTTGATTTTGATTGTCCAAAAGCTTTTCAATTTTAAGTAGTTGAAATTTTATATGTTCATATTTTACAATCCCTTGTTTGGTTAAGATGATGTAGAAGATTTGGATTAGCAGAGACAAGTAAGGAGAATATTTCAGATGCAGCAGGAATTTTTCCCATTTCAAATTGCTAATATTGAACGTGCCCCTTTTTTTTGGATTTTTGTATACTATTCTTTAGGAAAATTCAGTGATGACATGTAAAACAATTCCTTAACTAGGAGAAAAGAGATTAAAGGCCGTTCATTGAGATAGGATAAGTAAACTCTATGAAAATCTTAATGCAAAAAGGAACATCATTAGTGCCTGTTCAGATTCTGCCACGCACTGGACCCTATCATGGTTTTACTTTTGTCCTGTTCTTTTTTTGTAAAACTGGGATAATAATTTTGCAACCTCATAAGCTTATTAGGGAAAAAGTAGTTTATTAACCATAAGACACTTACATTTAAATATGCAAGCTGCTATGTTTGGCTCCTATGATTTTTCAACTGACTTTGTCAACCAAAATCGTTGATAGGTGATATTATGCAAATAATAACTGATAATTTTTCTCTCATTGTGACATACATGACCTCAACTGAATCCTCACATCTACTTTAGAAAACTATAGCTATTATTATCCCCATTTTACAAATGACAAAAGTGAGGCTTAGAGTGGTTAAATGACTCTCCCATAGTCAAACAGCCAATATTGGAGGTTGGATTTGAATTGAAATAGTTCAAAGCAGTAACTTCCATCTCACTCTACCTTTTAGTGGTGAAGCATAGAGATGTCAAACATACTACCCGCAACACTCTCAAGTAAGGCCCAAATCAGATTAAAATGTAATTGGGAAATACTGAACAAAATAAATAAAAAAACAATAAAAAATAGGTACTGTGTACATTTGAAAACTAAGAGCTTGTGCAGGCCGCAGGACTCCTTATGTCCAGATTAGTAGGCCTCATTTCTCTTTTAGTTTGACACTCCTGGTAGAGAAGACATTTCCATACTTCCCACCAGACTTCATATGATAGCCTTTGACAGCTTTCCCCTTTTCCTTGACATCTATCATGGCTGCCTCTGGAGAGATACAAGGCAAAGAAGAGGGCAATTTATTCATCTGAGGAGTCCTTTTCTCAGCTCTTTGAAAAATATTCCTACCAGCCCTGGGAGTTCTGTGCATTGACCTAGCCATTTAGCTGTTTAATAATATCCAGTCAAATAGGAAGGCTGCAGCTCTGTCTTCACGTGAGCCATGAGTGTGAAGAAGAATTCTCTGGACAACATGAATGTTTACTGATTTTTGCATTTTCACTTGGATGACTCAGAGTATCCTGCAATCCTCATTTTGGGTGAAACCTCATCACAAAAGACATTCTTGCATGATTTTCCCATTAAAACTTAATGAAAAACAATTCTTACCATTAGAATTTGCTCAGGGGTGTAATTTGAAGAATTTGATCAATTACTTTAATATCTATTGCAGAAAAATTTCAAGTTGTGAATATTAAAATATGACACGATAGGAAATAAGGCTAGCTGAACCCAAGTAGCTCTTGGATGTCATTTTGTGTCTTCTTGACACACGGTGACCTGTAGAACAGGCTGCAAGTGCATATCGTCCACCGTTTCCTCTAAGCTGCCATACATCACTAGAGGTTTTGTCAGATCTGAGATCCCATTTCACATCTTCTACTTTTAATTGTTTTTCTTTTGTATGTTGTAAACTAAACATATCTATGATATTTTACACATTTAAATCATCTAACCCAGAAGCAAACAACCCTGTAATCAGGAAGGACAACTAGATGGGAAAAATAGAGAATGATAGTGGGGGGCTGAGAGAATGGAAAAGGGGAAGAAACTCACTCCCCATGAGCACTACCCCACCTTAGCCACACACAAAGATGGTCATACCCATCCTCTTAGATCACCCACAAATGTGCCATCTCTATAGAACTATGAAATCCTTTTATCTGACCATAATGTATTGGCTTTTCACCTCTCCCTCTGCCTTCCCCTTACAAAACTCTACTCCTCATCTTGTACCATGACCTCTGATTCCTTGACCACTTGTTGAACCAATTCAACTCTACACTGTCCTCTTCTCTTGAATCCTCCACCCCCTCATCACATGGCCAATTACACCCAGGTAAGCCTTAGCCTTGAACAGTCTCACCTTTCTCTGCTGAATGAAAGTGGAGCAAATCATGCAACTGATCTAAGTCTACCACAAATTTATGTTATACAAGGTCAATGGACCCTCACTACTGCAAGTAGTACTTACTTACCCATTAAGTACATAAGTACTTACTTTTATAGGTAATCCTATACCTCCCTTATCAATTCACTAGCCCCATCTCCACAGATACTCTTCATCCTTCCCTCAGCCTCTCTCATGGTCCCTCTTCCCTTACTCTCTCAGCTGAGAATTTTGCCTCATATTTTATAGAAAAATATCTGAGGCTATTTACCATGAGCTCCCTCTTCTCCCCCTTTCCTTATCTTCCATTACTTGGGTGCCTTTTGCCCTTTTCTCCTCCTTCACTCCTCTCTCACATGATCAAGTGGCCTTAGTCCTTACCAAGGCTAACCTGTCTACTTGTTCAAATATCCCATTTCCATCCCGTCACTTCCAACATATTGCTCCCTTGGTTGTCCCTATTTGTTCATTTTCTACTGCCTAAAACATTCCCATATCTCCACATCCTGAAAAGACCCTCACTTGATCCTTCCATCCCTACTAACTACTGTCCTATGTTTTTTTCTGTCCTTTGTAGCTAAAGCCGTAGAAAAACCCATTTATAATAGGTGCCTCCTTTCTCTTCTCTCCTTAACCTCTTATAATCTGGCTTCCAGCCTTATCATTCCACTGAAACTTCTTTCTCCAAAGTTACTACTGATCTCTTAGGTGCCAAATCCAATGGTCTTTGTTCAGTTCTCATTATCTTCAATCTCTCTGCATCCTTTGACAATGCTGATGATCTCTCCTTTTTGGTGAATAATCTTCCAGATCATGCCTTCTAGCCATAGGGTATCCCAATGGGCTCTAAGCTGTGCCCTCATGTCTCTCTCTCTATACTACTTCACTTAGTAATCTCATCAGCTTCCATGGATTTAATTAATGTCTCTATATTTATGATTCTTAAATCTCCCTCTCCTACCCCAAACTCTCTGCTGATCTCCAACCACTTTTCAGACATATCACTGGATATCCAACAGACATCTTAAACTCAACATGTCCAACACCAAATTCATGATCTTTCCTCCTGAACACTCCCCCGCCTCCTACTTTCCCTGTTACTGTAGAGGACAATGCCATCCTTCCAGTCCCTCAAGCTCATAGCCAAGATGTCTCCTGAACTCCACTATTTCTCACCACTTTTATATCCAATCTGTTGCCAGTGCACCCCCTTCTTTTCTCTGAGACCACCACCCCTCTGGTACAAGCCATCATCATCTCATGCCCAGATTACTGCAGTAATCAGCTGGTGGGTCTGCTTGCCTCAAGTGTCTTCACACTCCAGATCATTCTCCATGTAGCTACCAAATTGCAGGTCTGATCATGTCACACCCCTCCCCCAACTAAATAAACTCCAGTGGCTTCCCATTGTCTCCTATTGTAGACAGGTTAGCCTTGGTAAGGACTAAGGCCACTTGATCATGTGAGACAAGAGTGGAGGAGGAGACAGTGGCAAAAGGCACTCGAGTGATTGATAGGAGGGATCAAATACAAACACTCTGATATTCAGAGCCCTTCATAACCTTACTTCCCAACATGGGACCTTTAATCCAATGACACCAGCCTCCTGACTGCTCCATGAACAACACTCAGTCTCATAGCTCCAGGCATTTTCTCTGGCTATCCCAGATACCTGGAATGGTTTCCCTTCTCCACTCCAACTACTGACCTCCATGGCTTCCTCTAAGTCCCAGCTAAAATCCCAGTGCCTTCTGTTTCTTAATTATCTCCTATTTATTCTGTATGTAGCCTGGTTTGTATCTATGTGTTTACATGTTGTCTCCCTCGTTAGATTGTAAGCTCCTTGAAGATGGGGACTGTCTTTTGCCTCTTTTTGTATCCCTAGTGCTTAGCACAGTGCCTGGCACATAGTAGGCACTTAATAAATGTTTATTGATTGATCTCAACAGGAGATGGTGGCCAATAGGTATGTTAAAAGGCATGCATGATCAGACAACCAATGCATTGATCTGTTTTGCTTAACTACTACTTTGTTATAAGGGAGAGTTCTGTTGGGGTAGAGTGGATGGGGGGCAGCATGAGTAGCATGCTCTGGGAAGTAACAGCTCTGTGTTTTCAGAAAGCTTCCATAAAACATGTTTTTAAGAGCTGAGGCTTCCTGTGGCGTGCGGCCCTCGATGCAGATCATCCACAGGTAGGTTTCAAAGTGGAATTTCCTGTTTCCGAGGCTGAGAAAATGTGGGTTTTCCAATGAAATCGTTCAAAAGGTGGCTGAGAAAATTAAAGACAAAATTCTTTAACTGTTATTTTGTCCAGCTAAACAAACACGTTTTCTCCCTAGCACTATAATTTTCTGCCCTCAAAAAGTCAGTATCAAAACCATTCCTTTTGCTCCCAACATTAAAGGGTTGCATATTTGTGGTAAGAATCAACCAATCACCAGTTGCAACTAATTAAAAAGTCCATTTTCTTAAGCTTTTTTTAAAATGGCAAAGCTTATTGAATATGAATGTTAATATTCATGATACAGCTTGCATAGTTTCTCCATCTAAACGTTACCACAAAACATTATGTGACCAAGGCACTTTAATTTGCAAAGGCAAGAGGAAGTTAATAAAGAAAATCAGCATCACAGTCTTTGAAATGATAGCCAGTAATTGGAAGATGCCGTTTATTTGAGCTCATAGGAGACGAGACAGTTTGAGAAAATTGTCAACATAAATTTATTTGATAAGGTCATAGTGATGCCACTGACAAAAAAATGAGAGAAAAAATATTCCCTGTTGCTGGGCATCTTCATGTTAAATGAAGTAAAGGCGAAAAGCATAGCTCATAAACACAAAGCCACTCAAAAAGAAAAAAATGCACATAACACAGGGATTCTCATATTTCTTTAGATACTGCAGGATCCTGTTTTTCCAAATCTGCAAGAGGCTAGTGAACTAAAGTGGCCTTCCAGTCCCTCTCAGTTAAGCCAAAGTTGTGCTGTTTGGATGCAAGAAGATTAAGAAGTACAGTGGGAGGCTAAGAAGAGTACTTTGTCCAGCAGTAAATGCAGAAGTTTTCATTACAGTGGGACAGTTTAGGTGATGCAAAACAATTCACTGCAGTCTAGTCTTTTTAATTTGGTGCCCTTACTGTAATTCAATTCAACTCTCATTATCAATTCAGTCTACTGTGTGCAAAGCCTTGTTGCTGGGTACTAGGGACACAGAGAAAGAGAACAGTCTTTTTTTTTGGAAAACTGTCCTCTTCAGGGATCCTGGTCTGACACCAATGTGAAATGCTCAGAGTGAACTTCAAGGATTTTGATGTTTCTCAATGAACATTTCTTATAGGGATAATTATGCTGGCTTCTTGATTAGGGAGCAAAGGAGTAACTATCACAAGAAATCGTAGGTTTTCCAAGTTTCACAATGATATATGGAATTTGAGAAAACTGACCAGTGTCCCCCACACTCCGAACCCCTTAACCAAAGGTCCTTGAAAGTAGAGCTGTCTGATTTTTCTCTTAGTATCCCCAGAGCTGAGCACAGCACCTTTACTCAGAATAAGCAAAAGACACTTTTCATTCCTTCCCTCAAATACCTTAACTTCCCAGTCTCTCCAACTCTCATGACCTACTGCACCACTCTACTTCCACTACACATAGGTTATGCGGTTTAGGGGTTCTGGGACCCCAATATCACAACACATGGGTCCTGCCCGAAAGAATTCAACCCAAGCCTTCTTTCAGCCAAAGACAAGGTTTATTAGAACATCCGTCATATTGGGCAGACTCTTAAGGAGTCTGAACATTAGTAAGCTATTGGCTAGATTATAAGAATCTGACCAGTGGCTAGATTTTAGGAATCTGAGCATCTTAATGGAGACAAGATGGACCTTATATACGAAAAGACTATGGGAGGGATCTAGGAGTGGCCAAGTAGTCTAGGAGGTAATAGAATTCCAGGGACCTGGACCACATGGCCAAGGGAGAATGGAGAAGTGACCTGGGGCCATAGGAAGGTCCACAATGAAAGGCCAGTTGATGGGATTATAGCCTCAGGGGAACGCCAGAGATTGGGCCATGTGGGAAAGTCCAAGGTTTTTCCTTTCTCGGGCCTAGATCCCAACCCCATCAATAGGGATATTCACACCCTTGATCTTGCCACCACCCCCAAGTATTTCACTTTTGGGGTCAAGAACTCAGAAACTTCTTACTCCAATCCGAATCCGTTATCCTTCTATCTCTGCTTCCTTCATCCTCTCACCATGCCCTCCGTTCCTTAATTCCTTTCCTAGAGCATCACTCTCACTCCACTTTCTTAGTGAGCCACTTCAACCCTAAACTGTCTTCTCTTAAATCCCTTGCTCCCTTGTCCTAGTGCTGACCATACCTTGCCAAAGCCCAACACCCTTAGTAACTTTCACTATCCACCTCATTAATTCCACTCACTTGGTGAACAGAACTAAAGGAAATAATGAAATTCTGCTGCCTGTCCTTTTGACTCCTCCCCAATTGGTTATCTATCCTACTCAACACAAGAGCTGTTCCAAACCTTCTCTTCTTTCCTCAAAACTCCCAGACTGTTTCTTACTCCTATTCTCCCAGCTGAGGATCTCACCTCAAACTCGGTGGAAAAAAAAATTAAATTAAGTAAGAGCTACTGCCTGTCCCTTTCTCTTTATCTCATATATTCCTCTGATGTCATCCTCCACCATTTCCTCCTTCACGTGAATATCTTATAAAAACCCATTCTTTACAAGGCCAATACCTCTATATGTACCTTGGGCCCATCCCGTCCTGCCTTCTCCAGCAGACTGTCTCCATAGCCATGCCTAATCTTCAACCTGAGCTGGTCATCTTCCTTACTCTCTTTCTCCTCGTCTCTGGTGTCTACTGCTGTTGGTGTTGTTTTGTCCAAAAGACTGAATCCATTGTGGAAGAACAAGTCTTCCAGATGATTGCTCACTATTGTGATACAGAGAAAAGCCTCTGGGGCAGAGAATGAAATTTAGGAGTTAATGAATGTTTCACTTGACCAAAACAAAAAGCACTTTAGTCTGGCCTGGAAGAACAAAAGGAGAGAATGCTATAGAAAAACTTAAAGCCTTTATTTAAAATCTGCTTTACCTACCACTGTTGCTTTATGTTATAAGTGCTGACCATTTAATTCCAAGCACAAAATTGTTTTCTGTATTAGAAACAAGAAGGGCCACTTGGACCTGTTTTGTGCTGAAGAAAAAAGTCTGTTGTATGCAAACCTGCAATGCTACAGGAACTGGTTTTCCCAGATACCCAAAGCCACTGTCTCTCTCTTCTTTGGGTTGTCCCTATGTGCTGTCTAGTGGTAAGATCCCAGAGGAGGGATTGGAAGAGAAACCAAGGGATTGAGAAGTGGAAAAAAAAACAAACTGAGGTAACAAATACAGATGACTTTCTAGTAGCTGGTCTGTTGAAGGTTTGTGTGTGTGTGTGTGTGTGTGTGTGTGTATTTAAAGAATAAGGGAAACCTGCATGTTTGTAAGCAACAGAGAAGAGTCCTGTAGAAGAGAAATAATGGAAGAAGACAGGTAGGAAGGAATGACAGAGGGGGCAAACTCCCACAGGAGCTGGGAGAGGAAGAAGGGCACAAGATGCAGAGAGGGCTTTTGAGGTTTGGAATAGTGGAGAAGTGAGAGCCTAGCATGTTACCTGAACTTAATAAATGCTTTTTAAATCAAATTTGATTAGCTATCATGGGAATTGGGAGAGCCAACTTGTTGAAAATAACTGAGATTAAATAAAATACATTTATCAGTTGGAAATGTGCCAAGATACTCCTACATACAGAAGTAGGAGATTGATTAACTAGTAGGCCAGGGCATCTGAGGGAGCCTCATCAGATGTTGAATATAGTGGAAGGGGTTTGGATGGAGAGGAAAATCATTATACAAACACTGAATTACTTGAAAAAGGGAGGGAGGATGATCTGGAGGCTGGTAGATGCAACAAGAATCAAGATCAGGTAATAGATGGCTTAGATGAGGTGACCCTCAAAGGAAAGGTTGCTGGGTGGGGATGGAAGCAGAAGATGCAGAGAGAACTCCAACCCTGTATTGATTTTATTTTAACCTGCTCAATGTATTTGTTACCTAATCTCAACTGGGACCTCACTGCAGCAAGACAGTCCTCTTCATCTTCCCTAATCCTTTCTATATCAACTCACTCCAGCGGCTATTTGAAACCACTTCTTACCCAAACCCCCTCTAGCCATCCTCTAAGCTGAGGATCTCATTTCATACTTAACTGAAGCTTCATGTCCTAAAGATCCCTCTGGCAGTCTGGGTAAAATCACAAGAACTATCAGAATGATGTTTAAAATGCATAAAATGAAATGCATAGGACTACAAAGAAAACCAATTATATTAAATACTTAAGTTTTTTTTTTTTTTAAAGGTTATACATCTCAGGGTAAGAAGCTCTGCTCTGACATCATCGCCCACTACGTCTTCCTCAATTTCAGTCTTTGATGAACAGACAGCCCTTCTCTTTGCCAGGGAAAAAAAAACCTTCTAGATTTACGTTTGTTATCATCCCCTCCTTTATTCTCCACCCCCTCAGGCAACTCCATTCTCCCAAATCCTCAGTCTCTCTCAGTCTACTGGACTCTTCCCTGCTGCCTACAAACATACCTATTTCCTTCCCAATCTCAGAAAACCCTCACTTTAGCATACCATCCCTCTAGCTACCATTTTATATCTTTTCTCCTTCCAAGCTAAAGTTTAAAAAGCCATCTGGGGAGCTGGGGCCAAAATGTCAAGTCCTTCCAACATATCCCTCTACACAACTTTTAAAAAGCACATTTTTCCAGCCCAGGGCAGCTTGTGAAGACAAAAAGAGAATACAATTTTAGGAAGTAGAGATGGGATAGACCTCTGGAGAATATTGAATGGGAAGAGAAAAAACGAAAGTGTTTTCTCAACCACACGTTGAGCATACCTTCACACACCTTCACAAAAACTGAGCCACGTATTAGGACACAAAAACCTCACAAACAAATGCAGAAATTCTAAATGAACCCCTATCCAGACTGTAATGCAATTAAAAATTACATTTAATAAAGGACCTTGGAAGCATATGCAAAATTAATTGGAAACTAAATAATCTTATCATAAAGAGTTGATCAAAGAACAAATCATATAAACGATTTCAATAAAGATAATGATAAAAATGAGACAGACAACATACCAAAATTTCTGGGATGTGTTCAAAGCAGTCTTAGGGGAGAACTGATATTTCTAAATGTTTACATCAATAAAAGAAGGACCAAATTAACAAATTTGGGGCATGCTGTGTGACCCTGGGTAAGTCACTTAACTGCTGTTTGCCTCAGTTTCCTCATCTGTAAAATGGGGATAATAATAGCACCTACCTCCCAGGGTAAGGGCAGCTAGGTAAACTCAGGGGAGACAGTGCCAGGCCTGGAGTCAGGAAGACTTATCTTCCTGAATTCAAATCCAGCCTCAGACACTTACTATCTGTGTGAGCCTGGGCAAGTCGCCTCACCCTGTTGGCCTCAGTTTCCTCATCTGTAAAATGAACTGGAGGAGGAAATGGCAAACCACTCCCGTATCTCTGCAAGAAAACCCCAAATGGGGTCACCGAGAGTCAGACACAACTGAACGACAACAAATGACAAACCTTTCAGGCACTTACCTTGTGCCAGGCTCTGTTCTATGTCAATGTTAATTAGCGTTATTGTTATTGTTATTGTTACCTATGCAGATGACTTTCTGCTCTGTGTAGCTAGCCCTGGTTTCTCTCCTGTGCTCCAGGCCTACATCCCATGCCTTCTGGACATTTCCAAATGGGTGTCCTGTAGGCATCTCAAACTCACAAAGGGAAACAGAACCGATTATGTTTCCCTCTCCCTTCCCTCCAAGGCAGCCTTTCTCCAACGTCCCTATC
Organism: Vombatus ursinus; assembly: GCF_900497805.2. Lineage (NCBI taxonomy): Eukaryota > Metazoa > Chordata > Mammalia > Diprotodontia > Vombatidae > Vombatus > Vombatus ursinus. The sequence continues at coordinate 200,494 of NW_020954554.1, read as the reverse complement.
ACTGTCAAGGGCAGGTTTGCCATGTTGTTGTCTTCTTAAGACTCACCATTCTCACTCACCTCACCATCAGTTGCTCTGGCTCTTCCATTTAATCTGTTCTCTCCACTCACAAGCATCACCAGAGATCAGGCCTTCAACCACTTCTTGCTGGAACTCTTTCAATACTCTCCTTCCTGAAGTATGTACTGGCTCCAGTCCTTCAAACGAATGTCATCTGATTTGTGCAGAAATGTGGGCAGTGAAGCACCAAAGGGGGTCACAGTTATTTTACTGAAATTGGAAATCGAGAGACATTCTTGAGTGTTTTAATATGGATTGTAGTTCTCCTAAAAAAAGTCTCCTTACATTATTAAAACAATGACTGAAAAGTCAGTGGCCAGAACATATGGGATTACTTTACTAAAATAACTCAACTAAGTTGCTTATTAGAATTAGTAGTAAGAAGTGCTTACAGTCACCACAAGCTATGTAGATTTGGATTCTGGTTCCTTTAATGACAACCTGATTGCATTAAAAGCAAGAAAATCTGACCAGGCTTACAAGGCAAGGCCTGAGGTAAGATGCCCCTAGTGAATTTACATAATCGAGGAGAGGACTAATGGTTCCTAATCTAGGTCAGTGAACTACCCACCAAAAGAGCAAAGAAGGTCAGAGCCAGGATTCCGTCCTAGTATATAGTCACTGGGTCAAAAAGTATATGTATCATTGAAATACTTTTGAAGTATGTTCCAAAATGCTTTCCCAAACAGCTAAATCAATTTATAGCTTCACCAGCAATAATCAGCATTAACATGCCTAATTTTTCCCAAAATTCCTTCAACAACTGTCATTTTTCTCTTGTGTCATCTTTGCAAATCTTACAAATTTGAGTTGAAATCTAAGAGTTGCTTTAATTTGCATGTCTCTAATTATTATCGATTGGCAGCATTTTTCAGGGTTGTTGAGAGTTTGGATTCTTCCTTTGGAAACTACCTTTTCATAATCTTTGACCATTTATGTACTGGGGAATGGCTCTTGTTCTTAGATGTTTTTATCATTTCTTATGTGTCTTGGACATAAGACCATTATCAGAAAAACCTGGTGTGAATGTTTTATTCTAGCTTCCAGGTACTTCTGAGAGTCTTTGCTTTCTGCGGATTAATCAAAGGAATAGTTTGTCAGTTTTTCTTGGGGGTGGGGTGGGGTTCATTTTTGCTTTTGTTTCTCTCCACCCCCCAGTGGACTTTCCTTTGTACTTCAGTGCAGCTGATCTGGTTTCATTGTGAATTTAAATGATTCCTGAAGTTTTAACTTACCCCAAACCAAGAGTTACCACAATATCTCTAACAGTCACTGAAATGATCCATTTAAGAGCTGCGATGTATGCACTTTTCCTTGGCATTACGCCTGTTCTTAAAAACCACAGTTAGAGAGTCAACTAAAGAGATCAATGAAACATTTCTGTATGGCATGACACGCAGCACTTACCTGACAGAGAGCTAACTCCAGGTGAGGAAACCACCTCCATCCAGATTGATGTGGTCTGCTCCTACGCACCAGCTGAGTGTCAGGAGAAATGCCCACATGTGACCAATGCTGTCACAAATGAAACCATATTACCGATCTTATGTATATCAACACCATTGCCTATACTACGTTAAGCATAGCTCCTTAACTGCCTTACCCAAAGTAAACAAAACCAAGAGAATCTTGAAGGGGAATCATATCGCTGTATTTGATGGATTTCTCCATTCAACGCCCTGCTTTGTCCAAGTGGATGGTGTGCTTGCTACCCACAGCAGATCTGGGGGAGGGGTTGGTATATAGATGAGTTTTTATTAAGTAGGGGGAAAGATTGAACATTTATATGATGCCTCCAACACGTCAGGCACTGTGCTAAGCACTGTACACGTAGAATCTCATGTGATATCTGCACTCTGCTAGTGGCTGGAAGTATGTCCTCCCATTCCTCATCCCCCCAATTTAATGACAGTGAGGCTATCACATGACCAATAACTGCACTACAGCCTGGCTTTCCTAGTCACAGAACCACAGCAGAGAAAATGAGTATAAAAGAACAATTTCCACCTCAGATCACAAGGATCAGTGGTACTTAGATTGAAGATTTTGTTCTCTAACTTTTAAAAAACTTCTTCTTTCTTCAGAAAATATTCCCTGTATTGCTAACTCTATCTTACTCATTTTTCTTCTTAGCAAACAAGGCAGAAAGCCTTATAGATTTCTAAGAACTATAGAAAGATAAGTACTTGTAATTTGCATCTCCCTAATAGACTGTTATTGGAAAGAGCTGCAAAGTACATTATGTGACTGAGTCCTGTTCAGAAGCCTTTACCAGGGAGAAAGAACAGTAATCTCTGGCTCTCCCAGAATAAAGGACTCTGGGAAAATGGCTACTCTTAGTTTCAGGGGCCATATTACCCCCCAAAGGCACTTTCTTACAGCTGAGCCTTTTCCCTTCTCTAACACCTTCCTCATATTTGCGCTCAGGTTCACTTTAAGACAGATAGAATTTTTCCATCAACTATAAGCATAAGAGTCAGTCAATCAAAACTGAAAAAAAGTGTTTATAATTCTCTTTTAAAACATACTTGGCTGATTTTTGGAAAAATAAAACAAAATAGGAAGGGAGAATAAGGTAAATGTCTAGGTGATCCAGTGTCATAATCTGATTTTAGATTTCAAGTTCTTATCCCAGGATATGAATGTCACACTCCAGGTAGGCATGGATGGGTCACCACCTGGATTGGTAGAGGAAATAACCCAAAGCAAGAGATAACAGATTCATTTGGGTATTTGAGTATCCCAGAACATAAATCACTTCTACAGAAGTGAGTAGCCACCTTTGGACGCTGCTTTAAAAGTCATTTAGACCATTGGGGAACTAACTCACAGATACCTAGATTTAGAGGTGGAAGAGACCGAAGAGGTGCATATTGGGGAAACTCTTCACTCCCCACTCAAGAGAAAATTGAGGCCTCAGAAGGAAAGTGACTTGCCCCAAATCAACTTAGTAGAACAGTAGATAAAGTGCTGGGTGTGGAGTCAGGAAGGCTTGAGTTCCACTTTGGCCTTGGATACTGACTAGCTGGGCAAGTCACTTAACTTCTGCCTTCCCTTGTTTCCTCCATTTTAAAATGAGGATACTAATGGCACCTATGTACCAGGATTGCTGTGAGGATCAAGGAGATACCTACTGTTTGTAAGATGCTTACCACAGCTCAGGGCACAGAGTCCATCCACCCATCCATCCATATTTATGAAAATAAATGCAACTTGTGCCTTTCTTTCCTTCCATCCTGTTTGCATACACCACCCCCTGTGTTCACTGAATTCCTGTCACCATTTTGAGGGGGAATTTGGCCCCATGACCTCCAACACCTTGCCAGCCCCTTCACCTCAGGGTCCTTGGGCAACTGTCTAAAGTTATAAGCAGCAGGTGTGTGAGCTCATCAGCGGAAGGAGTTCCCTGCCCCACACGGGTTAAAATAAATTAAATCACAGGTGTGCCACCCCCACCCAAAAGAAACAAAAAACCAAATCACTGTGTGGGGGAGAGGGGAGGGGTCAGCGTGACAACAAATCTACACTTTGACATGATGTGTTGACTTCTCAGTTCATCTGTCTCCGTTCTGGTGGGTGCTCTCCAATAGAAGACAGATCAGCTATTACTGAACGTAGCATCCAAGCCCAGTTCTTGGCGGGGTGGGGGAAGAGGGGGAGACAGGGGAGAGACAGACACCAGCAAGACCATACTAGGAAACCTAAAGACATGACAAAGGCATAAATCAAAACCCACCCCCTCCCCCTCAGTCCCCCCTCCCTCTTTCCTGTGCCACGTTGATCCTGGCCCCAGGATGGGACACAGCCCTTCAGGAAAGTAGGACTGATCACCAGTAAAGGACACTGTCGGGGGAGAGGGGTGCCAAGACTGTGCCAGAGGGAAAGAACATAGCAGTCAACTGGGGCCAGTCCTGAGCACCCCAGAATAACTTGGGGCAGACATGTAGGTAAACCAGTGTTAGAGATCTAGCCCCCAAGGGAACCACAGTCAGAGGGGAGTCAAGAAGTGAGTTATATAGAAAATAAAAGGGAAAAAAGACAACTCAAATACTTTGATCACAAGCAGATAAATCTAGATGAATACTTGTTAGGTACAAAGTCCAAGAAATTCTTATTCAGGTACACTTTTGTAACTTAGAGATTCTGTGGGATTATTAAAATCAAAAGACAATAGAAATGTAATTTAAAATAAAAAAACTACTGAAATAAATAGAACATTTTTATTTTTTGTTTGTTTTTAAAGGCTAATAAAACTGGTTGGGGGCAGCTAAGTGGCGCAGTGGATAGAAGCCACCAGCCCTGGAGTCAGAAGGATCTAAGTTCAAATCTAGCCTCAGACATATGATATTCACTACCTGTGTGACCCTGAGCAAGTCACTTAACCCTGATTGCCTTGGAAAAAAAACAAAACAAAACAAAAAACTGATAAACCATTTGCCATTTTGATTAGGGAGACACAGATGCACACTCAAACACACCAAATTGTCAATATAAAATAGGATAGGGAATTCACAGGAGAATTTTTTTTTAGATTGGAAAATCCTATGCTATACACACATATACTATATATATGTGTGTATGTATGTATATATAATCAAGAAAACTAAAAACAAAATAAAATGTAAACATACATTTCAATTGATCTCACTAACATAGGTACTCTCAACAGCAATATAGATCAAAACCCTACCATACCTCATTTTGAGTGATTCTTGCCCATGTCTTCCCAAAAATTCACCACAAAGGACCCACCCAATGGGCTGAACACCTTCCCCTAAATTCCTTTGACACTATGTAGCTACCAATGGAATATGCAGGCTGCAAACTTTTATCTTTCTAAATTAAATTTTACTTTATTTTCAGATCCATTTTCTTTCCTTCTCTCCTCCCTCTCCACCCCAAATTGAGAAAACAAAGACAAAATACAATACAACTCATTTTTTTGGCGTTGGATCCAGCCTTTTTCTAACATTCCCCATTACTGTCAAGGGCACCACAATCCTCCTATTCATCTAGATTCACCCAACCCTCATTGACATTCCTCAACTCCTCACTTGCTATAGATATATCCAATCCATAGCCAAATCTTGTCTCTATCTCTACAACATCTTTAGGCTACGTCCCTTTCTCACCATTCACACAGCCACCACACAGTTAAGCCCCTCCTCACTTCCCTTCTTGACTAATAGAATAGCCTCTTTTCCCTTATCAAATCCCTCTTCACACCAATCCAGTCTCCTCTCCAATGTCAAAGTGATTTTCCTAAAGTACATGTCTGACCATGTGATTTCCCCTATTCAGCAAACTCCAGGGGCTCCCAATGAGCTCTAAGATGTAATAGAAAATCCTCTGTTTGACATGTAAAATTTCATAACCTAACCCCATCCCATCTTACTACATATTATTCCCTCCATACACTCAGTGAGGCAGTCATACTGGGAAACTTGCACTTCCTCACTCAGAATGCTCCATCTCCTATGCCAGTACCTTGGTCCTGGCTCTCCTCCATACCTGAAACCCTCTCCCCCCTCGCCTCTACCTCTTCTAATCCTTGACTGCCTCCGTGGCTCAGATGCCACCTAATGGAAGAGGCCTTTCTATGTCTCTTTTCCTCATAGTGCTTCCCACTCTAAGGCTGCCTTCCATTTACTCTGTAATTGTATGTTATATGCACTTCTTTGTGACATGGAGATTGTCTTCCCCACCAGAATGGAAATCGTCCCTTGAGGGCAAAGGACAATTCTTGCTTTTTCTTTACATCTCCAAGTCTTCGTATACCCAGAAGCGCTTAGTATAGTAAGCACTTAATAAATATTTACTGATTGATTGATGTGACTGAACATATTAATCCCCTGATTGAAAAAAACAAACCATTACATTCTAACCAGCCTCTATTACTGGCTGTTCTGGAAAAAAAATCCATGTTTGGAAGGTACTCCTTGCTCATATTCCCATTTCACCACCCTTAACTTACTTCAGAACTCACCTCACATGCCATTTGTCCATGTGGCCTTTCCTATTCTTTGACCCCGGCTGAAGGTGTTTCCTTGAACCTCAAGAATTCCTGGCTACTTACTCCTACCACAATTTTTACTTTTTACTTATCCAAGTTCTTGGAAGGCAGAGATTATTTCATTTTGACCTTTGTATTCCAAATTCCAAACTATCCAGCACAAAATTTTGCAAATAATATGAAATAAGCGTTGGTTGAATTTAAAAGAAAAAAAAGGATATAAAAGATATCTTATGATGTCACTATTTTCTTCAAGGTTGTCCACCTTCATCCCTAGCCAATTAAAGAATATTTAAGTCTAGGTATTTGCACCACCTAAGAACTCTAGTACTACATGCTGTCTACTTTATTACAAAGGCTTCCTCAAGCACTCATAAAAAATTCTTTGTTGTTTCCAGGAGCATCACTGCCAAGGGGATTTAAATTGGCTATAGTGATCTATCACCTTCCTACTTCTTTCTAAACTCTCTATCCTTTCAAGCAGATCATTGGACAGTGACCCTCCCCCCACTTCAGTGAGACAGTGGTAAAAGAGATAGAGGAAATCAAAGGTGGAAAAGCCCATTTCTCTTGTTCTTCTTCTATAATAACCATGCAAGCTACTTTGAAGTTGTTGGGGTTTTTTTTATTTTATTCCATTAAATAATTTTTAAGCACCTCCCTTCTGCAAGGTCTTTGAAATTGAAGACAGTATAGGAAACAAAGATGAAATTAAGATAGTCATACTTCCCATACAACATGTTGAGCATTCAATGAAGACGTTCCATCTCTTACTTTCCTCCCTAGAAATTCTTTTACGAGGAAAATGACAAATGCTGGAGGGCATATGGGTATATTTGGGACACCAATGCACTGTTGGCAAAGTTGGAAACTGGTCCAACCATTATATCGAAGGGGCTATAAGACTGTATATACCCTTTGACGCAGATATACCACTAGTAGGTCTACATCCCAAAGAGATAAAAAAATGGAAAAGAACCAAATGTACAAAAGTATTTATAGTAGATCTTTTTGTGGTGGCAAAGAATTAGAAATTGAGGGGATACCCATTAAGTGGGGAATGGCTGAACAAGTTGTGGTATATGATTGTGATGGAATATTATTTTGATCTAAAAAATGACAAGCAGGATGGTTTCAGAAAAACCTGGAAGGACTTACACGAACTGATACAAAGTAAGCAGAACCAGAAGAACACTGTACACAGTAATAGCAATCTTGTAAGAATGCTCAACTGTGAAAGGCTTAGCTATTCTAATCAAGACAGTGATCCAAGACAGTTCCAAAGGACCCATGATGAAAAATGCTATCCACCTCCAGAAGACCACTGATGAACTCTGAATGCAGATGGAAGCACGCTTTCAAAATTTTCTTAATTTTTCTTTTTAAATGTGTTTTCTTTTGCAACATGGCTAATATGGAAACATTTTTTGTTTGATTTGATATCAATATCATACTGCTTGCCTTCTCAAGGTGTGGGGTAAGGGTAGGAGAGAGGGAGACATTTGGAACTCAAAATTTTTAAAAATGTTTTAGGTGTAATTGGGAGATATTTAATGAAATAAATATTTTTAAAAAGAAAAAAAAATTATGGTATACTCCTCTATCTAGTGGTCCCAACCAACTACAGGTAGCTCTCTATGTATTATTATTTCCAATGCAGAACTCTCCTTGTATGTGGACCAATGCATCATTCTCAAAGAAGGCCACTTCCTTATGTAAATGTGGGCACATTTGTGCACACTGCAAAGATGTGAACTTTAAGAATTCAAACCAATCAGTAGTCATAACCCTGGTCTAAGCAAAGGACAGAGCTTCCCTACCCCAAGCTGTGCTTCATGCCTCCTTGGTTAGTTCTATGTATATTTAATTACTGTCCTCTCACCTTCTCACTGTGTTTTCCTACCTGACAGTTTCTGGCACCAAAAGAATGTCCTTGAGGAAAAAAAAGTCACATCTTTTGACTACTATGCAGAATCTTTGACTAGACATTCAACATTCCTGAAGCAACAAAGGGGGATAGTGAAAGACAGTCTGACATAGTCTTCCTTTAACTGACGGTGTCAGCCGGGTCAAAGCTTTCGAACTGGTCTGATTAAATGAGCTAAGCTTCATCTCAGATAGTTAAAGCTGGCCTTCTGACAAAATTAATTGCTTTCTGTATATCAAAAGAGAAGAATTAAGGGAAGTAGCCCCACTTTAGGAAGGTCAGTGGGAATGAGTATATGAGTGAGGTGTCAGTGCAGGTTTCTAGCAGTCCAGTGGATGCCCTGTTGCTAAATATTCATTCCTTGACTAGCTGAGCTAGTCCATAATCACCGAGAATGATCATACTAATAATAGCTAACATTTATATAGTATTTTAAGTTTTGCAAAGGGCTTTACATTTGTTATCTGATCCTAACAAAAACCCTGTGATGTAGGTGTTAATATCATTCTCATCTTACAGATAAGGAAAAAGAGGCCCAAGAGATTAAATAACCAGTCCAAGGTAACAGATAGTAAGTATCTACGGTAGAATTTGAACCCAGGTCTTCCTAATCCCAAGTCTAATTCGTTATCCACTATGCTACTTAGATAGATGGATACAGTCAGTTTAAAGCCAATGAAGGGGCATCAATGGACCGTAGATGAGATGATATTCAGGTTATAGCAGGAAGAAAAGGATATACAGATGATCCTGCAAGAAGTACCCTCTGGAAAGGCACTTAAGTGAAACCGAGTTCTTGCCACTCCTCTGGGAGCCTGGCCAACCTTAAAAATTAACTGAAGTTATTGATGACCAGCACAGTTGCAGAAAGTAAAATAAATCCATATAATAAATAAATAGCATTTCTGTATATACCAATAAAATACAGATAGAAGAAATAGGAAGAGAAATGTCATTTAGAATGGAGAATGAATGAAAAACCTGGGAGTAGACTACTAAGAGACACACAAGAACTATATAAATACAGCTACAAAGCACTCTTTATGAAAATATTAACTTAACCAAGTGGAAGGATATTAATTACTCATGGATAGCCCCAATCCAACATAATAAAAATGACAATACAACCTAAATCAATTTACTTATTCAGTGTCAAACCAATCAAACTACCAAAGGATTACTTTTTATAGCTAAAAAAATAAGGAAATTCATCTAGAGGGAAAAAAGGTCAAGATTTTAAAGAAAAAAAATGGATAAAAAGTGGAAAGGAAAAGAGCCTAGCAGTACCAGATCTCAAGCTTTGTTACAAGCAATAATATGCCAAACAATTTTGTAGTAGTTAAAAAATCGAGTTGATTCAGTGGAACTGATTAGAATGGAACCCAACATAGAGAAGCAAGCAAGCTGAAAAGCTTAGTACTCAGTAAACCCAAAGACTCCAGCTATGGGAGAAAGGATTCTATTCAACAAAACTGCTGGAAACATAGGAAAAGAGTCTAGCAAAAGTAAGTAAACACCACATCTCACATCTCAGACCAAGAAAAGCTCTAAATGTCTACATGATTTAGGCATAAAGGTTTAACATCATCAACAAATGAGAGGAACAAGGAAGAAATTATCTTTCATATCTACAGGGGAGAAGTTGACTAAACAATGGATAGAAAGAATCCCAATAGAAAACAAATAATTTTAATTACATAAAATTTAAAAGATTTTACAGAAACCAGTGTGGCTAAAATCAAAAGGGAAAGCTAACTGGAAAAAATTTTTTTGCAGAAAGTTTCTCTGATAAAGGTCTCATCTCCAAGATGGATAAGGAACTGATTCAAGTGTACAAGAATAAGAGCAATTCCTGCATTAATAAATGGTCAAAAGGCATGAATAGGCAGTTTTTAAAGGAAGAAACCCAAACCATCAATAACCATAAGAAAAAATTCCCTGTCACTAATATTTAGAGAAAGCAACTCTGTGAAGCTCTATCCCAAACCCATCAGACTGGAAAAATGGGGGGCGGGGGAGGGCGGGAGTATAAGGAAAATGGCAAAAGTTGGAGAGGCTATGGGAAAGCAAGCAAACTGTTCATGGAGCTGTGAATTATTACAGCCATTCTGCAAAGCAATTTGGAACTATACCCTAAACGTTATTAAACTATGCCCCAAAGAGTTAAAATAGAGAAAGGACTCATATGTACAAAATTATTTATAGCAGGTATTCCTGTAGTGACAAAAAACTAGAAACTTCAGGAGGTACCTAACAACTGGAGAATGGCTGAAGAACCTGTGGCATACGAATGTAATGGAATACTACTAGGCCATATGAAATTACAAAAGGACCGCTTCAGAGTAATCTTGGAAGACATACATAGAGCAATGCAGAGTGATGAAAGCAGAACCAAGAGAACAATTTAGATAATAACACCACTGCAAAAATAAATAACTTCAAAAGACTTAAGAACTCTCATCAGAACAATGAGCAGCCATGTTTCCAGAGTACCAGTGGTAAAGGATGCTACCCACCTCACGAAAGAGAGGCAATGTACTCAATATGCAGAAAGAAACATACATTTCTGGGCCTACCCAATGTAGGAATTAGTTTTCTTTGACTATGCATCTTTGTTATAAGAGTTTTAGTTCTCTTTTTTTTTTTAACAGGGAAGAGTTGAGAGGGAGAGAAAATTAAAGCAACAGACCATATTAATAACAAAATAATAAAAAACAGAATCATATGAATAGACGCTGAAAAAGCTTTTGATAAAATCCAACATCCATTTCTGTTAAAAAAATTAGAAAGCATAAGAATAAGTGAACCTTTCATAATTATAACAAGTAGTAAGTAAATCTATCTAAAACCAAAAGCCAACATTATTTGCAATGGAGAAAGACTAGAGGCCTTCTTAATAAGATCAGGAATATAGCAAAGATGTCCATTTTCATTACTATCTCTTAACAGGTTGCTACAGATGCTAACTATAGCATTAAGGAAAGAAAAATAAATCCAGAGAAATAGCCCAGACAAAGAGACAACAAGGCTATCCCTTTTTCCAGATGATATTAATCAATCAACAAGTATTTATGAATAGCTTATTATGTGCCAGGCACTGTGCTAAGCTCTGAAGATACAAAGAAAGACAAAAGCATGGTCCCTGCCCTAAAGGATTTCAGCATGCTGATGGAGAATCCATCATGCAAACTGATGTATACACAAGATAGATGCAGAGTAAATGGGAGATCATCTCAGAAGCAAGACATGAGCAGGGGTAAAGGAAAGGGGAGGGAGCATCTGAGGTGAGAGCCGAAAGAAGTTAGGGAAGCCAGGAGGTACCTACAGGGAGGGAGAATATTACAGGCCTCGAGAACATCCAGTGAAATAAAAATAGAAGGACACTCCCTCCCAACCTTTCAAAGTCCCCTAGAATCCTGAGGTAAGAAGTACCTAATGCCTCTGGAGACTCAGCCTGCCAGGGTCAGCGGGGTTGGGAGAGTAGCAGCTCCAGAATATGTGATATACTTATTCATGTGTATGCTGTGATATTTTGGGAAAGATAATGCAACCCTGTGCCCAAGAGCCTAGGAAGCAGCTGTGTTTCCTGCCCAGGGCCCTCAACCACCATCCTGTAAACTTTTGTGGGAAATGGGTCAGCCATCCCTACCAATGGCCAATCAATTGCCATTCACAGGGCAGGTAAGCCAGGCTAGCTGAAGCAGCCAGGCACTCTGAGAAAGACAACATGAGAGACAGCATGTGTTAGGCAAGCCAAACCACCACCGCCGCCGCCGCTGCCGCCGCCGCCACCACCACCACCACCTGGACTACCATCGGAACAGCCCAGGACCCTAAAGAGCCTGGGGAATAGGCATGCTTCTAGCCCAGGGTCTCAGCTGCCATCCCTATGGTGATGCAGCCCTGGCCATGGCTTCTGCAGGTGCTATAGCCATGGCTCCAGAAAACTCAGAGGAGAAAGTTCTGGCCACCAAAAACTGTGACACTCTCAAATGGTTCAACGTTAGAGGCACATATGGTTTTATCAGTGGAAATGGCATTAAAGAAGAGGCATGAGCACCTGCTGTACTGCTGAGCCCTAAGGGCCCAGGAAGCTCTCCTCTGGACTTGCAGCTGAAACCTCCTTCTTCAGAATGGAGGCAACCAGAGAACAGGGCCTGACTGATTTTTCTCTTTCTGTCCTCAGTGCTTAGCACAATGCTTCGCACATAGTGGGTACTCAGCCAATGCTGTCTTCATTTTGCAGTCATGTTTGTCTTTGTGTTAAGAGTTACCGCCTACTCCCACAAGGGAATCACAGGATCACAGATTTATAGCAGGAAGGGGTTTTCCAAGTTCATCTAGTCTCATCTTCTCATTCTAAGGTAGTTACATGGCAGAGTGAACAGGGGGTTGCCCTGGAGTCAGGAAGACCTGTTTAAATGCTGCCACTGACACCCGACAGCTGTGTGACCCTGGGTAGATCATTACCACATTGGGTTGTTGTGAGGATCAATTGCGATACTACATAAGTTAATACACAAAGAAGCATGTGTTAAGCACTTACTGTGTGCCGGGCACTGTGCTAAGCACTGGAAACACAAAGACTAAAAGGCTCAGCCCTCAAGAATCTTAGGGCCTTCAAGGGAAAGATAACACAGAGAGGGGAGGGGTATCCAGGAAAAACTGCTATGGACAGAGAAGGTTAAAAAAAATGGCGATTTCTCGTTGGAGAAATTTCTCATCCTAGGATGACTGACACATCCATTCTAGGGACCATAGGATTGGATTTTAGTTCTTAGAACTGGAGTTTGAAGTGGTAAATACTGATCCCTCACATGGGTGTGTGCAAGGCATCATCGCGTGAAGATGGTAGGCCAATGTATAAAGCATTCCAACAACTTTAAAGTGCTGGGTAAATGTTAGCTATTAGAATTATTTTACAGAGGAGGAAACTGAAGTCTCAAAATGTTCAGTGATTTATCCAAGGTCACACAGCTAACAAGTGGCACAGTGAGATTCAAACCTAGGTCCTCTGACTCCAAATCTAGCAGTCCTTCCATCATACATGCTAAAGGAAAGGACATACAAAGAACCAAAAGACCACATCTCCATAACCTCAATGGTAAGATAAGCCCATCCACCACACCCTTACTTAAAGACAGAAACTTGGACGGAGAGCCTATACAGTGATCTTACAGATGCTGTTAGACACTGTTTCCACTTTCACCAGCATCTCGGTGGTTAATAAAACTATTTCTCATCAAACCTGGCATTATAATAAAGAATTGCCAAATGAATAGATTTTAATGGAACACAATACCACCAAATATTGTCTTCACCATCTGTTTTATATGGCAAGTGTTAGGAAATATGTTTCAAAAGGAAATCAATAAAATTGAGATAGAAAAGATTTATAGGAATGCACGTATTCTTTGTGGAACACCCCATGCATAGTCGATGTTTTCTTGGGCTTCCGATGCCCAACTGGGGTAAAAAGTTTGTTTCCTTTATGGGAATGCTATGTGGAATTGAATATATGCTGGGAGCCTCTTTCACGGGTGGAAAGGTGAATACAGCAAGTCCCTCAATGCATATCTGAACGCATGTCCAGTGCTCCTTCCATTCAGAGATCTACTTACCAAACCAGACTTAAGCATATATCTAGAAAGCACAGTTCCTTTGTTCCCCGGGCAGCCTGGCCTCACCATAAGGCCCTGGATTCTGGTTCTGGACCTCCGCTACTCATTGTCCTTATATTTGGAAAGTTAAATATCTTCCTCATCCTTTTTTTAAGGGGAGGGCATAAGAAGTGACCATCCTAAAAGAAATGCTGCTTGCCAGACAACTCCCTTTCCTTTTACAGGGTGTAATAAGCTACTGTAGGAAGACTAAGGTAGTTTTTCTTTAAAAGGCATTGAAACCATCCTTGAGACTTAATTGGCTGAAAGACCTAAAAACCTGAGTTGTTGATGGAGTTTCTAGGGGATGCCTCCTTCAGGCTTCCAACAGACCAGTAGGGGCAGCACAGGCACATGGAAGCTACATCCAACTAAACCAGCGTGTCCACATTGAATATCCTTTGCCTGGTGCAGCTAAATTAACTTCCTTATTTCTTTCCAGGTTGCACGATGCCCCAGAATTCTCTTCATCCTTAAAGCTCACCCCAGCCTTGGAATTCATACACTGAAAGTACCCTTTGCCACAGCAGCAAGACAGATAGACGGACAGACATATCTGTATATTGTTGTTCATCCATCGTTTTCAAAGACCAGTGAAATTACAATGTTGGGGTCAGGGTACAGTGTGTTCAGCTGTGGCTGATCAATAATAATGGGTGATATCTTGACAAACACATGAATTTGATTTAAATGAGGCAGGGTTGTGCATAATTGTAGGCCTCACTCTCTCTTCCAGAGTCATCAGTATCAAGTGGCAAGAAAGAAGTAAAGACAACTGGCAATAGCCCAGGATGCAATGGTGCTGACCTTGGTGTCTTCAATGTCTGACCATGCTCTTAGTGCTCCATAGCACCTGCTTCAGTCACCTTCATGGCTGTTGCAACAAAATTGTTATCATCTGCCCATTCTGCACTTTCTCAACTATGCCTTGTGCCAGGTACCTTCCTCTCTTCCACCACCTTTCCCCTTTTCATCTTCCTTTTCTGTATATTCCCCAGTTAGAATGTAAGCTCCTTGAGGACAGGGACTGTTTTTATTTCTACTTGTATTTTTCTTCACAGCACTTAGCAGAGTGCCTGACACATAGTAAACACTTAATAAATACCTGTTGCTTATTACAGTTGATGTCAACTACATTGTCTCATTTTGTTTTCATCTTGAACCTGAGCTACCAAACCTGGCTGAATCAGTTCCAGACTACAAGGGCACAGTGTGTGCACAGCACAGGGCATAAGTGATATCTCAAATAAAGGTTTATGATAAAGAGCCTATTAAGCACTGAAGCAACTGAGAGAGACATGGGCACTCTCTCCCACTTCCCACTCCCCACTCCTCTCCTTCCCTTCTCCTATTTTCCTAATCCACTTCCTTTCTCTTTTCATCGTCTGCCTCAGGCTTCCCCAGGGGCACATTACTGAGAGGCCAGTCCTCCTCCTGGATGAAGATCAGTCTTAAACTGGGTTCTACCAGCCAACTGAACTTTGCCAAGCTCCTTGACTTCTCTGGCTCTCAATTCCCTCCTCTGTCCCATGGGGATCATACTACCAGCACCACCCTACCTCACAGGGCAAGAACTCTGAACCTTAAAGAACAAAAGACCCCAAGGATCTGAAGAGAGATGGTGGTCAAAGTGATGGTTTGATTTGCCCAACACATGCTCCATCCTTCCATGCATCCATCCATTTATTCATCTATCTATCATCCATCCATCATCATCTATCTAATGTGAGGTCTCTCACATTAGCTACAAGTTATATTCCAATATCATCAAGTGCCTACTGATTTTGAACTAAGTGTCCCATAGGCATTTCAAACTCAATGTGTCCAAAACTGAACTCTAGCTTGTTCTCAAAATCCGCCCCTCTTCTGAACATCCTTATTTGTGTCCAGGGCATCACCATCCTTCCAGGCACCCAAGTGTTATCCTCATTTACTCTGACACATCCCATGTATCCAAATGGTTGTCAAATGTTTTCATTTCTACTCCCCCATGTCTGCCATCCATCACTTTCTCTTCATTCCCCCAGTGACTCCCTCAATCAGACCCTGAGAACACCCTTGCCCGGATGACTGCAAGAGTCTCTTCAATGACTGATCTCCTTGCCAGTTCGTTCTCCACACTGTGACTAAAGTCATTTGCTTCAAATATCATTTCTTCACTAAATAAACCCTACTGATTTCCTATCACCTCTAGGAGCAAATACAAAGTCCCTTGTAGTCTTGAAAACCCTTTACAACCTGGTCCCAACCTACCTTTCCAGGTTTTATTACATTTTCCCTTCATATACTTCATAATCCAGCCAAATCTGACTTCTCTCTGCGCCTCACTTCCACCTGCTGAAATTCTAAATTTCCGTCAAAATTCAGCTTGAGTGCTACAGCTTTTTAAAGAGCCTTTCCTGATCCTCCCAGTGCTAGTGCCCTTCTCCCCAATGTTACCTTGTTACCTATTGATATGTGCCATCTTCCCATTTAAAATGGAAGCTCCTTGAGGACAGGGACCATTTCACTTTGGTCTTTCTATCCCCAAGGCCCAGCAGAGCAGCTGGCACAGAGCAGGCACTCACACTGAAGGTGGCCCATGTACAAGCCTGACAGCCAGTGAAATGACTTCACAAAGGCTAAATACAAAACAAAAAAATTCCGTTTCCGCATGCATGATGCTCACTTCCAAATAGATTCTTTTTCATTCTTTCTGCTCCCCATTTACTATCAAACTAAAAGAGAAATAAGACAGACATTGAGTACGATCCAATTCCAGCCAGCTTGAAAGTTGGTACATTTAAGTCAGTGTTAAGACTCTCTGTAGGAAATGCATTCATCTGTTTTTTAAATCAGTTAATTTATCTGCAAGAAAGATTAGGATTAGAAATGCTTATTTGTTTGGGGCAGCTAGGTGGCGCAGTGGATAGAGCGCTGGCCCTGAAGTCAGGAGAACCTGAGTTCAAATCCAGCCTCAGACCAGACACTTGACAATTACTAGCTGTGTGACCCTGGGCAAGTCACTTAACCCCAACTGCCTTGAACATTTTATTTGTGAGGAATGGAAATTCTTGCTATTCAAAACCAGCACAGGTAGTGAGAATCAGCGGTCCCACTTCTGCTGAATTCTCTTCAGACTGTCAAGTATTGAGAGGGAGGCCCGGATGGGGACACTGAGTCATCTGCAGCCCCTAATGAACATAAGGAATGTCACAGCAACCTGTGTTTGTGCCCTGAAATACATATTGTACTGTCCTAAACATTTATTTTATTATTCCAAGGAGACTAGACCATGGAATAGTATCTCATACGACGGTAGATACAACTGTACTACTGACAGTCTCTATGACACATACAATCCATATGTACCACCCAATAAAGATTCTGGTGATAGTCGTCTCCCAACTGCCCAGGAAACTCCCCATTTTTACCTCAGTTAGTCCAATGTCTGGCTCCCATTCTCTTTCCTCTCCAACTTCTGAAGTGCCCTCATACAAAGGGGCTTTGGCATATACTGCTACTCCCTCAAACACCTCGGAAACGTTACAGTTCCTTGTTTCTCATGACCTCTTCCTCCATTCCACTGAAGCTACACACAAAGACAGTCATACCCTTGATCCTACCATAACCCATAAATGAACCACTTCCATGTTCATGAACTCTGAAATGCTCTTATCTGATCACATTTTATTGTCATTCTACCACTCCATCTGCCTTACAAACCTTAAATCCTGTTCTTTGTCCACATCATGACCTCATGCTTTGACCCCTCAGTTATTTCCAGGCCATCACCCAATACACCCAATACACTCTCACCACTTCCACATACTGATCCCTTAGTGAATCAGTTTAACTCTACATTGTCCTCTTCTCTTGTATGTCTTGCCCCCTTCTCATAGTCAATCATGCCCTGCCAAGGCTCAGCCTTGGATCACTTCTGCCATCCACTGCCTTTATTACTACTCACGGGATGCAGGGATGATGCTGGAGAATGTTCCATAACTGTACTGACTAGCTCCACGACAAAGTTCTGTTACATAATCTCACCTGAACCCCCACTGCGGCAAGGCAATCATCTGACACCTCCCTGACTGACTCACTACCACACTCGCCACAGTGGATGTACATGTTTCATCCCTCCTCAAATCTCCCAGGGCAGAGGAAAAGCAGTGACTTGCTTGAGCTCTCCCTGAAACCCCTCCAAATAACTATAAAAATGGCTATAAACAAATTCTAAAGCAGCAGAACCCACAAAAAGACAGAGTGAAACAAATTTTCAGCCCAAGACAACCTGGATAGTTGATCAGAAAGGTATATCACGCTGGGCTGGGAGAGGAGCACAGTTCAGCGTGGGTACACAGGCCTCAGCAAGCCTGGAGCAGGCCTCAAAGGACTGAATCGAGGGCAGCTGTGGCGGTTTCCTGACTTCTCAACCCATGAATGCCAAAGACAACTTAGAACGTCAAAGACAACTTAGAACGTCAGTAGGAAAAGTCTGTGCCTGTGGGTGAGAGAGAAGCACGGGGTCCCAGCCCCAGTTCCCAAGTGTGGCCCCGGGGCAGCAGCTGCCTCCAGAGTTTCCGGCCCATAAACTGAGAGGGAATTGCGAGGCTGATCAGAGGGGTACTGCAAGAATCTCCATGCTGGTGCAGGATTCTCTTGCTTTGCCCATGCTTGGATCTGGGTCACAATTCTGGGTGGTGGTCCTGGGGCAAAGAGGAGCGCTGGCGTGGTGGAACTTGTAGTGGCTGTGGAGAGGAAATCCTCCTCACAGTTCCAAGACAGAAAAGAGTGCTTGTGTTCACTCATAGATCACAGCACAGTCCAGGAAAGGAGTAAACACCTCGCCCTTGATCATAGCACCTTGGAAAACCTGAAAATTTACAGGTCCCTAGAAGTATCTCTGAAAACAGCTGTACAAACCCCCGAAGCTTGGGACAATACATTCTCCACACTGGAAACAGACTTTTACCTTAACAAAGAGTTTAAAACTCAAGCAATTGACTGGGATCATGAGCAAGCAGTGCAAAAAGAGTCAGACCACAGAATCTTTCTTTGGTAACAAAGAACAAAACATACAACCAGAAGAAGACAACACAGTCCAAGCTCCTATATCCAAAGCCTCCAAGAAAAATATGAATTGGTCCCAGGCCATGGAAGAACTCAAAAAGGATTTTGGGAAGTAGAGGAAAAACGGAGAATGATGCAAGAAAATCATGAAAAACAAGTCAACAGCTTGCTAAAGGAGACCCCAAAAAATACTGAAGAAAATAACACCTTAAAAAATAGCCTAGATGGAGCCAAGATAGCAGAGGGAAAGCAGTGGCTTGCGTAAGCTCTCCCCCAAACCTCTCCAAATACCTATAAAAAAACGGCTCTAAACAAATTCTAAAGCAGCAGAACCCACAAAAAGACAGAGTGAAACAAATTTCCAGCCAAAGACAGCCTGGATGGTTGATCGGAAAGATATATCACGCTAGGCAGGGAGAGGAGCGCAGTTCCGCATGGGTGCACAGGCCGCAGCAACCCTGAAGCAGGCCTCAGAGGACTGAACTGCAGGCAGCTGTGGCGGTTTCCAAACTTCTCAACCCACGAACGCCAAAGACAACTTGGAAGGTCAGTGGGAAAAGTCTGTGACTGCGGTGAGAGAAGGAGCTAGGTCTCAGCCACCCCCAGGCCGCGACTCTTTCCTGAGCTTCCAGCCCACAGACTGAGGGGGAATCAAGTGGCTGATCAGAGGGGGATTGCAGGAATCTCTCTGCCAGAGCTGAGGCAGGAATCTCTTGCTTTACCGGTGCTTGGATCTGGGTCACAGCTCTGAGGGGCAGTCCTGGGGCGAGGAGGAATACTGGCGTGGTGAAGCTTGTTGTGGCGGTGGAGAGAAAACACCTCACCCCTTATCATAGCACCTTGGAAGACCTGAAAATTTTCAGGTCCCTAGAAGTAGCTCTGAAAACAGCTGTACAAACCCCCGAAGCTTGGGATAGTACATTCTCCATATGGAAGCAGACTTTTACCTTAACAAAGGGTTTAAAACTCAAGTAATTGGCCAGGATCATGAGTAAGCAGCGCAAAAACAGTCAAGACTATATTATCTTACTTTGGTGACAAAGAAGATCAAAATATTCAACCAGAAAAAGGCAACGAAGCCAAAGCTCCTACATCCAAAGCCTCCAAGAAGAATATGAATCAGTCCCAGGCCCTGGAAGAGCTCAAAAGGGATTTTGAGAAGCAAGTAAGAGAAGTAGAGGAAAAACTGAGAGTGATGCAAGAAAATCATGAAAAACAAGTCAACAGCTTACTAAAGGAGACCCAAAAAAATACTGAAGAAAATAACACCTTAAAAAATAGCCCAACCCAAATGGCAAAAGAGGTCCAAAAAGCCAATGAGGAGAAGAATGCCCTAAAAAGCAAAATTGGACAAATGGAAAAGGAATTCCAAAAGCTTACTGAAGAAAATAGTTACTTAAAAATTAGAATAGAGCAATTGGAAGCTAGTGACTTTATGAAAAATCAAGACACTGTAAAACAAATCAGTATCTCACTGGAAAAACAACTGACCTGGAAAATAGATCCAGGAGAGAGAATTTAAAAATTATTGGACTATCTGAAATCCATGATCAAAAAAAGAGCCTAAATATCATCTTTCAAGAAATGATCAAGGAAAACTGCCCTGACATTTCTGAACCAGAGACCAAAATAGAAATTGAAAGAATCCACCGATCACCTCCTGAAACAGATCCCCAAAGGAAAATTCCTAGGAATATTGTAGCCAAATTTCAGAGTTCCCAGGTCAATGATAAAATGTTGCAAGCAGCCAGAAAGAAACAATTCAAGTGTTGTGGAAACACAATCAGGATAACACAAGATTTAGCAGCTTCTACATTAAGGGACCACAGGGCTTGGAACAGAACATTCCTGAGGGCAAAGGACCTAGGAGTACAACCAAGAATCACCTACCCAGCAAAACTGAGCATAATCCTCCAGGGGAAAAAATGGACATTCAGTGAAATAGAAGACTTTCAAGAATGAAAAGAACAGAGCCGAATAGAAAGTCTGACTTTCAAATACAAGATTCAAGAGAAGTGTGAAGAGGTAAACAGGAAAGAGAAATCATAAGGGACTTATTAAGGTTGAACTGTTTACATTCCTGCATGGAAAGATGATATTTGTAACTCATGAGACCTTTGTCAGTATTTAGGGTAGTTGGAGGAAAAAATACATAGAGATAGATAGATAGAGGACACAGGTGAGTTGAAGATGAAGGGGTGATATCTGGAGAATAAAATTAAGGGGTGAAAGGATTATACTGGGAGAAGGAGAAAGGAAGCGGTAGAATGGGGTAAATTATCTCACAAAAAAACAGACAAGAAAAGGCTTTTACAGTGGAGGGGAAACAGGGGAAGGTTAGAGGGAATGAGTGAATCTTATTCTCATTGGATTTGGCTTAAGGAGGGAATAACATACACAATGGGGTATGGAAATCTATCTTACCCTACAGGAAAATGGGGGGGAAGGGGACAAGAGAGCAGGTGGATGATAGAGGGGAGGGCAGATTGGGGGAGGGCATAATTAGAAGCAAACACTTCTGAGGAGTTACAGGGTCAAAAGAGAGAACAGAATAAATGAGGGGTGGGATAGGATGAAAGGAAATATATTTTTTCACAACATGACTACTATGGAAGTATTTTACATGACTACACATGTGTAACATGTACCAAGCTGCTTGCCTTCTCAATGAGAGTGGGTGGGGAAGGAGGAAGGGAGAAAACCTGGAACCCAAAATTATAAAAACAAATGTTAAAAACTGTTTTCACATGCTTTGATTTGACTTATACTTATTATTATTACCCTTGAATGCCCTACAAGAAAATAGAAGTGGAAGGGGGTAAGAGAAGGGGGGAGGGAGAGAAGGGAGGGCAAATTAGGGGAAGGGGTATACAGAATGCATGCCATCTTGGGGTAGGGGAGGGACAAGATGAGGAGAAAATTTGGAACTCAAAATCTTGTAGAAGTGAATGTTGAAAACTAAAAATAAATAAATTAACAAACAAGAAAAAAATAAATAAATAGATTTCTACCTGGAATTGATATCAAGGTCACTGGGTATTGTCTGAAATACCTACTTTCACAGTATCACAGAATTTGAGAGTTAGGAGGGAATTCAGCCATCATCATGTCCAACCCATACTTTAAAGCAATTTTTCTTAAACTTGGAGGCATCAGGACCCCATTATACTCTCAAAAATTATCAAAAACAACCCCAAATAGTTTTTATGTGGGTTATGTCTACCCAAATTTAACATCTGAAATTAAAATATCTTAGCATTATTATGAAAATTGTTTTGACTTCATGGATCCCCAGAAAGGGACTCAGGGACCTCTGGGGATCCCCAAACTACACATTGAAAAATGCTGCCGTAGGGGCAGCTAGGTGCCACAGTGAGCACTGGCCCTGGTGTCAGGTGAACTTGTGTTCAGATTCATCCTTAGGAACTTACTAGTTGTATGACCCTGGGCAAGTCACTTAACCCAGACTGCCTCAAAACAAAAAGAAAGAAAGAAGAAAAAAGCCTGCCTTAGAGGAATCTATACCCAATAAGTAGTCATCCATTCTCTGCCTGAAGACCTCCAGTGAACCTCCAGTGAGGGGGACCTACCACGTATCAGGAGAGCCATTTCACTTTGGGCCAACTCGGAAGATTCAGAAAGTTTCCCTGACATCTCCAGCTTTGCAACTTCTTCCGACTCCTTCTGATTCTGCTCTCAATGCTTGAAGGCAGCTAACATGTCCCACCCCGAGGTCTTCTCTTCTCCACGCTCAATACTCTCTTACTTATTTCCTTCAAACTCATCCTGCCACTGCTTGGACTACAGGCTATTCAGCACCCTGGCTGCCTCCTCCTGGAAGCTCTCTGACTTATCAGTGTTACACCTAAACTGGGGTGTTCTGACCAGAGCAGAGTAGAAAGGGGATAAGGGCCTATCCCCTCCTTATTCCTTGGCCTGCCGATGCAGCCCCAGATCACACTGGCTATTTTAGCTGCCACATCCCACTATGGATATTCTTTCCTATTTTGGAAAATCATGATATATTTGCCCCCCTACAGAACACTGTCACTTCTTCTGAGACTCCTCTGTGAGAGAAGGCAAGTGCTTTCTTATTCTCACTTGATATGTGTGTATACACACACACACACACACACACACACACTTAAAGTTTACAAAGAGCTTAATATGCCCCATCTCACTTGTGTTTTAGAATCCTATTGGACAGATCTACAGATATTCCCAGCTTACAGATGGGGTTCATAAAGGCTCAGTGACTTGTCCATGGTCACACAGATCCTAAGCTTCTAAGACAGAATCTAGGCACGTCTCCCTGGCTTCAAATATAGCACCCTCTGCACTCCACCACGTTACATCTATTTCACTTATCTTGGATTTCAAGTTTCTCTTCATCATTTTTGTTTTAGGCTTCCTAGTCTAATGTCCATTCATCTTGGCAAAGAAAAAAAGAAAAAGAGTTGCACAGTTATGCTGTCATCAATAGATCCTGGAAAGTCCTAAATCTCTCATGCATAAGTGTGCCGGTCGGGCCGTGCACTCTCCTCCTAACAGGAGCAGGCTGCCAGGGTCATACTCACCAGTCCTCGGAGCCCACCCGGATAAACATAGAGACGAGCCGATCAGGAGGTGCAAGCACATGAACTTTATTCAGAGACCATCACAGCAAGGCCAAGCAGGAAAGCAAGAGCAGGAGCAAGAGAGCGAGCTCCGATCCCTACCGCCCCTTATATACCTTCCTAGCCCCTCCTCCTCAGCCTGCCTACTAGTGATTGGTTGTAGGATCAGATACCGGAAGGGGATGTCTGGGATTAGCACTGCACCAAGGGAGAGGACATGACAAAGGAAGCTAGGCCCAGATACCGGAAGGAGGCGTCTGGGGTTAGCGCTGCACCAAGGGAGAGGACATGACAAAGGAAGCTAGGCCTAGATACCGGAAGGAGGCATCTGGGGTTAGCGCTGCACAAAGGGAGAGGGCGTGACAAAGGAAGCTAGGCCCAGATACCGGAAGGAGACATCTGGGGTTAGCGCTGCACCTAGGGAGAGGACTAGACAAAGGGAGCTCGTTCTCTGCCATCCCACTCCCACGTGGCACAGCCCCCTGACTCAGGAGCACATGCTCCGGCTACTTCCCCGTATCCTGTTCCTACCCCAGTTCACCACAACTCCACATGGCACGGCCCCCTGCCTCGGGAGCGTAAGCTCCGGTTACTTCCTAATATCTTGTCCCTGCCACATCTTGCCACAACCCCCACGTGGCATGTAGCCAACATCAGACAATCCCTCACACATAAGGAGGGAGAAAAAGCTCTCATTTTTACTAGGTTAGAGTAAATAGGGCAGGTGTCAGAGTTCACCTCCTTGGAGGATTTCAGAAAAAAAAAAAAAAACTTTTTGTTTACTATGGTCACATAATGAATAGTGAGGAAATAATTTCTTCCTATTATGTGGCAGAGCAAATTATTGCCCAATAGGGGGCTAATGAAATTGTCTTCCAGCTAAGTAAATAATGGAGGGACAAAGTGCTAGGTGTTAGCTTGATTAGAGTCTCCAAGTGCTAAATTACACCTTATTAGAAAGAGGTAATCTATACATTATGGTTAAGTGGATGGAAGAGACAGGGCACACCTAATATTTTCATTACAGTGAGAAGTTTGTATAGTTTCCTTCTCACAATATATCGTTAAAGTTGCAGGTCTAACAAAGTATTTTCTTTCTTAAGCTAAGATATCGAATACATCAATTAGTATACATGATGACATACATATACTCTGTCCAATACAACAAAATAAAAACTTATTAAAAAACCTTCTATGTGCAAGGCACTTTGATAGGCACTGAGGATACAAAAACAAAACAGACCTCAGGAAGCTTACATTCTACTGAATGAAAGCATGCCTAACATTGGATGAAAGTAGGCTAAATGATACAACTGAAAATCTGGAGAATGCTATATATTTTTTTCAAAACCCATATCCCTAAATTTATATATGTTAGAATTTTCCAAAAAGTCCATTCAAATCCACAAACTCACAGAATCTCAGGAGTTGGAAAGGACCTCAGAAGCCAACTAGTTCAATATGCACCTGAACAAGAAACCTCAATACTGTAATATGTTGGGCAAATCTTTGCTTGAAGACTTCAAGTGGGAAAGCCCTACTACTACCTAAGGCAGATCATTCCACTTTGAAAGTTCTCATTGTTGTTCTGGGAGCCAAGATGGTGGAGTAAGAAGTAAGTCGTTCTTACTATCCCTTATTAAGGTCTAAAAGCCCAGAAAATATCGTCCCAGGAAAAATCCTGGAACAGCTGAACCAGCAGAAAGACGGGGTACAGCAGTCTGGTAGCCCAGGAAGCTTGAGGGATTCACAGGAAAGGCCCCTCTTGCCCTAGGGAAAAGGGAGCAGTACGGAACAGGAGGCATCCTAGCAAGCTAGTGGGAAGCCCCACCTCAGCATACTAGGGGGAGATCCTGAACCCCAGATGGTGGAATACGCAAACACCAACACCTGAGTGCCTTAGTATGGGCAGGGGAACCAGTAGAAACTGGCTCAGAAAACCACCACATGCCACAGCATTCTATAGCAGCCAACTCTCCCAGTGCCTCAGCAAAACTCTGGGAAGTGCAGCTCCAACGGGGAAGGCCCCAGGTGGAGAAACATCCCACAGTAGGGAACCATCCATCTGAAAGGAGCTGAAGAAAGTGAAAGGAAAGGCCAGGGTAAACAGGCAACCTCAAGGGGCCAGACTACCCAATCCCACCCCTAGAGTTCCAGTGTTGCTAATTCCAACCCAACACCAGGTAAGCTGCCAGAACCCTACAGCCTCCAAATACCAGCAGTTGAGGTCCTTGCGCACAAGGCCAGTGACCAGGCCCCAGGCTCCCAACACAAGAGGCTTGGGTCAGTGCCCCCTGCTCCCCAACAGGAGAGCTCAATCTTTTTAAAGGCCATGAAATAAGCAAACACCATGAGCAAAAAGAAATATACTATAGATTCTTATTATGGGAACAGTGAAGATCAAGGCAGAAATTCTGAAGAGGACAACATTGTCAACAAAGCCACATCTGGAACCTCAAAAGGGAATATGAACTGGTCTGAAGCCCAAAAAGCCTTCATGGAAGAGCTCAAGAAGGATTTTAAAAGTCAAATGAGAGAGGTAGAAGAAAAATTGGGAGAAGAAATGAGAGGTATGCAAGAGAGAGTCAATAGCTTGGAAAAGGAAGGACAAACATTAACTGAAGAAAACAAGTCCTTTAAAAGCATAATTAGCCAAACAGAAAAGGAGACACAAAAACTCACTGATGAGAATTCCTTAAAAAATAAAATGGGCCAAATGGAAAGAGAGGTGTAAAATCTAATAGAAGAAAACATTTTTTTAAAAATTAGAATTGGTCAAATGGAAGCTAATGACTCTATGAGAGATTAAGAATCAGTCAAACAGAAACAAAAGAATGAAAAAATAGAAGAAAACATAAAATAACTCATTGGTAAAACAACTAACCTGGAAAACAGATCCAGGAGAAACAATTTAAAAATTATTGGTCTACCAGAAAATCACAATGAAAAAAAGAGCCTGGACAGCATCTTTCAGGAAATCATCAAGGAAAACTGCCCTGAGGTCCTAGAACTACAGGGTAAAATAACGACAGAAAGAATCCACCACTCATCTCTTGAAAAAGATCCCAAATTACCAGGTCAAAGAGAAAATACTGCAAGCAGCCAGAAAGAAACAATTTAAATATCATGGAACCACACTCAGGATTACACAGGACCTTGCAGCTTCTACATTAAAAGGTCTTAGGGAGTAGAATACGATATTCCGTAAGGCAAAGGAGCTTGGATTACAACCAAGGATCAACTACCCAGAGAAAATGAGCGTAATCTTTCAGAGGAGGAGATGGGGAAGGAGGAGGAGAAAATAAGCTCAAAAGTTTACGGAAGTAATTGTTGATAAATCAAAGTAAATTAATAAAAAATTTAAAAAAAAGAAAATTCTCATTGTTATGAAGTTTGTCCTTTTCCTCAAGTTTAAATTTTTCTCTAAGTTCCACCTACATTTTCCTAGTTCTCTCCTCTGAGGCCAAGCAGAACACAGGCAATCTTTCTATATGATAACTCTTCAAATGAGATACTTTAAGGTATCCATCCTGTCCTCTTTCGGTCTTCTTTACTCCAGGTTCAACATCGTCAATTCCTTCAGCCAATTTTCTTATGGCATGGTTTTCAGTCCTATTGCCACCCTGGTTACTCTCCTCTGGGTATATTAAAGCTTGTCAATATAAAAAAAAGTCATTCCTAGAATTGCACAAAACACACCAGATATAATCTGACCATGTCAAAGTACAACATCATTATCACTTTCCTAGGCCAAGACACTTAAGCAAGAAGTAGAAACAAATAAGTATTTATATAGCACTACTATGTGCTAGGTGCTTTACAAATATTATTTCATTAGGTCCTCACAACAACCCTGAAAAAGAGATGCTGTTGTTATCTCCATTTTAGAGTTGAAGAAACTGAGGTAAACACAGGTGCCTTTCCCAGGGTCACACAGCTAGTAAAGCAAAATTTGACTGAAGTCTTCCTAAGTCCAAGTGAGCACTCGTATCTACTGCACTCCTTAGCGACCTTTCTCCAAGACACTCTTGTAGTGAAGTCTAAGGTCTTACTACCTTCTCTGATTGCCATGTTATAAAGCTGACTTCACTAGTTTACAGTCCACTAAAAGCCCTAAACCTTTTTGGGATAAACTGTTGTCTAGCCATGCCTCTCCCATTCTGCTGTTTACACCGATCTGAATAGCATATATCATATGAAAAAATAATGCTGAAAACGTCTTTATTTCTTCCTTATACCCTTCTAAAGTACAAACAAGCCAAGGGCGAGGTACGTCAAGGTGAATTTTGTAACCAGTTACTATGAGTTAGATACTGTGCTAAGCACTGGGAATTCAAAGGGAAAAACAGTCCCTGCCCTCAAGGAGATCATATTCTAATGGGACGACATTATGCAAATAAGGATATCCAAGCAAGATACATACATACATATGTATATACACACATATAAGTAATAAAAATCTGTTTTATATATGATATGATTTTATATAAAATATAAATCATATACTTAAAAAGACATATAATAAAGTAGAGGTAATCTCACAGGGAAGGTACCAGCAGTAATATGATGGCTTTTTATTATATAGTGAAAGTAGAAGCAACCAGCTTGATCATGCCCCTTGACTTAAGCATACAAAACATACCCAGTTGATACTTGAAATTTCTCCCTAGAACAGGTATAAAATATAAGTTTAATACGACACAGATCAGGTATGGGAAATGTTCCTAAATGCACCTGTCTCTGTGTGTGTGTGTCTCTCTCTTGCCTGTAAGAGGGTGAAGGTGGCCTTCATAAAGGCTAAGTGATGATGTCTCAAAGGGTTAGCGACTCAAATGGCAAGACAAATTAACTCAAACATTTCACAGATGATGATGGAATATTTAACATCTAGCCTTGCCTCCTCAAACCTTGCTGATGAATGTCCATTATAAATACAAACAAAACTGGAATACTTCCTCATTTAACAGCCCAGGAGCTGGATCTAATTTTATTCAGCTTAAATGAAAGAAACCTGAGAGCTTGTGGACCCTATAACACAATCCCTATCTGGCAAACCTGAGAAACTTATGAATAGTGATAGTACTAGGCACCGCCCCCCCGCAATGACAAGATCCAGGAAAAGTAATAAATTTTACTTGATATTCTTCATGTAAGTTTTCCATTTGATGGGCAGTCTAAATTAAGACAACTGTCTGGCCTTTATCCCACTCACTATCCTGTGTGTTTTATTTGCAAAACATTTAATTCTATTATTCTGTGATCCACCTTTATTAAAATTTTATTTGACTACCTACTATGAAACATCTGGCCCTGCTACTGATCAGGTCCCCGACCTGCAAAAGCACAGGACAAATTAAACCAGTGAAAAAGGAAGGCCTACAGAAGGAAATGACTAGGGTCGTCTGCATATGTTGAGCTCTTGGTCTTTATTTGGAAAATACTGTGATTCTGAGGCAAAAATGGCAACAGGTCATGAATACCAATGCACATAAGGCACACAGCCACCGCTATGTGGATCCTTCACAAGAATGTATAATGGCCAAATACAGTTGAGCTAGCTTCTGGTCTTTCTCATTCCTTATGACCGTTATGAATTACAACTGACTAGCAAAAATGACATTCTATCAAGATTCTCCCAAGGGTATGTCAAATGAAAGCTCCCTAGAACATATAAATCTTTTTGAAGAAGTTAACCTAATCACCGACATGTCTATCAGACCTCAGAAAAAGTGATAAGTAAATCAAACACTTTCATGAAATAGGGACTTTTACTTAGCAAACTCAACTTTTCTCTTTGTTGGGTAATCTTATTGCTTTTCATGACTCAAGAATAGCAGTGTAACAAAGGCTTTACCCAATGACAATATAATTCAGAGCAAGATAAAGAAAAGACTGCTAGTCTGCTGTGGACTACCTGTGGTACAGCTCAGCGTTGGGCTGTTTCATCCATGTTCTATTTCAAGTGAGGATGTAAAGATACTGACAGCAGAGTAGGGGAGCCTAAACAAAGCAGGGGACACCATGGAAAAGCATATTAGGGATTCTTGGACACACAAAGTTACTGGGAAATATTGTCATCTCAAGGCATGTCAGACTTCTAGAAAGTGATCCTCAAAAGTTAATTGGGTCAAGATAGCAGAGTACAGACAGCAATTCAGCTAAACTCTTTCAGCATTCTCTCTAAACAACTTTAAAATAATTCCTCAGGTCAAATTTTGGAGCATCAGAGCCAACAAAAGGTCAGAGGGAGATATCTTTCCAGCCTAAGACAACTTGAAGGTGTCTCGGAGAGGTCTGTGGCACTGGGGTAGGAGATAGGCCAGAGCACAGCAGGGAGCCTTGATGGGAGCTGTGAAAGCAGCGGAGGCTTCAGCAGCACTTGGCTCTCAGCTCGGAGGGGATCAGACAACTGGTTAAAAAGAGGTTACAGGGGACCTTTTGCTGCCAACGGATGTAGCTGGCACTTCGCAAAACTCTGTTGCTCATACGCAGTTCTTGGTCACAGTGTCAGGGCAGAGGGGAGCATGTGCTGGGGTCGCATTTCCACAGCCAAGAGGAACACTAGCACTTGTGGCTACAGGGGAGTAAAGACCAGCGCACAGACCAGGAAAGCAGTGACCACAGCTCTCCCTGCATCACACCACCTTGGAAGCAACAGAAACGTGTAGACCCCCAGAACTAGCTCTGAAAATAGCAGTCCACAAAAGTTTGAGGCTTGAGACGGTGCCTCCCCACCCCGAGGTGCACAACTTTATTTTTTTGAATAACTGATTAATTATTTGTTTTTAGTTTTCAACATTCATTTCCATAAGCTTTTGAGTTTTACATTTTCTCCACCTCCCTCTACTCCCCTGTCCCCAAGACGGCATGCAATCTGATATAGGCTCTACATATACATTCTTATTAAACGTATTTTCACATTAGTCATATTGTAAAGAAGAATTAGAATAAATGGGCAAAAAAGAGAGCAAATCATATGCTTCGATCTGCATTCAGACTCCACAGTTCTTTCTCTGGATGTGGACAGCATTTTCCATCATGAGTCTTTTGGAGTTGTCTTAGACCCCTGCATTGCTGAGAAGAGCTAAGTCTATGAAAGTTAGTCATCGCACAATGATGCTGTTACTGTGTACAATGTTCTCCTGGTTCTGCTCACTTCACTCAGCATCAGTCCATACAAGTCTTTCCAGGTTTTTCTGAAGTCTGCCTGCTCATTATTTCTTATAATATTCCATTACATTCACATACCACAACTTGTTCAGCCATCCCCCAATTGATGGGCATCCCCTTGTTTTCTGATTCTTTGCCATCACAAAAAGAGCTGCTATAAATATTTTTGTAGCTATGGGTCCTTTTCCCTTTTTTAATGATCTCTTTGGGATATAGACTTAGAAATGATATTGCTGAGTCAAAGGGTATGCACATTTTTATACCTCTTTGGGCATTGTTCCAAATTGCTCTCTAGAATGGTCAGATCAGGTCACAACTCCACCAACAATGCATTAATGTTCCAATTTTCCCACATCTTTCCAGTATTTATCATTTTCCTGTTTTGTCATGTTGGCCAATCTGATAGGTGTGATGTGTTACCTCAGAGCTGTTTTGATTTCCATTTCTCTAATCAATGGTGATTTAGAGCATGTTTTCATATGATTATAGATAGCTTTAATTTCTTCATCTGACAACTGCCTGTTCCCATCCTTTGACCATTTATCAATTGGGGAATGACTTGTATTCTTATAAATTTGGCTCAGTTCTCTATATATTTTAGAAATGAGGCCCTTATCAGAGACACTGGTTGTAAAAATGCTTTCCCAGTTTTCTGCTTTCCTCCTAATCTTGGTTGTAATGACTTTGTTTGTGTAAAAACTTTTCAATTTAATGTAATCAAAATCATCCATTTTATATTTCATAATGTTCTCTATGTCTTGTTTCTTTATAAATTCTTCCCTTCTCCATAAATCTGACGGGTAAACTATTCCTTGCTCTCGCAGTTTGCTTATAGTATCAGCCTTTATATCTAAATCATATACCTATTTTGACTTTATTTTGGCATACGGTATAAGATGTTGGTCTATGCCCAGTTTCTGCCATATTCTTTTCCAGTTTTCCCACCAGTTTTTGTCAAAGAGTGAGTTCTTATCCCAGAAGCTGGGGTCTTTGGGTTTATCAAATAGTAGATTACTATGGTCATTGACTACTGTGTCTTACATACCTAACCTATTCCACTGATCCACCACTCTATTTTTTAACCAGTACCAAGTAGTTTTGATGATTGCTACTTTATGTTACAATTGAAGATCTGCTATGGCACAGCCACCTTCCTTTGTATTTCTTTTCATTAGTTCCCTTGATATTCTGGACCTTTTGTTCTTCCAGATGAATTTTGTTATTATTTTTTCTAGCTCTATAAAATCATTTTTGGCAGTTTGATTGGTATGGCACTGAATAAGTACATGAATTTAGGTAGAACTGTCATTTTTTTTATTAGCCTGGCCTACCCATGAGCAACTGATGTTTTTTCCAATTATTTAGATCTGACTTTATTCGTATGAAAAGTGTTTTGTAATTGTGTTCATACAGTTCCTTGGTTTGTTTTAGCAGGTAGACTCCAAATATTTTATAACGTCTACAGTAACTTTAAATGGAATTTCTCTTTCTATCTGTTGTGGTTGGGCTTTGTTAGTAATACATAGAAATGGCAATGATTTATGTGGGTTTATTTTATAGCCTGCAACTTTGCTAAAGTTGTTTATTATTTCAAGTAGTTTTGTACTTGATTCTCTAGGATAAGTATGTCATCACATTATCTGCAAAGAGTAATACCTTTGTTTCTTCTTTGCCTATTCCAATTCCTTCAATTTCTTTTTCTTCTCCTATTGCTAAAGCTAACGTTTCTAGTACCATATCGAATAACAGTGATGATAATGAAACAAGAATGTTTCACCCCTGATCTTATTGGAAATGCTTCTAGCTTATCCCCAGAGCCCAACTTTAACATGAAGTTCAAAGTCTAGAAATAGGCTGAAAAAATGAGCAAACAACAAAAAAAGAACTTGACCATGAAAAGCTTCTATGGTGACAGGGAAGACTAAGACATAAACTCAGAAGAAGACAATGGTATGGAAAAACAGCTACAAGCAAAACCTCAAAGAAAAATGCTACTTGAACACAAGCCCAACAAGGATTCCTAGAAGCTTTAGTTAAGGAAAGAAATAAGTGTGGTAGAGGAAAACTTGGGAAAAGAAATGAGAATAAAGTAAGAAAATAACAAAAAGAAAATTATAAGCTTGGTAAAAGAGATACAAAAATACTTAAGAAAATAGCACCTTTAAAAGCACAATAGGCCAAATGGAAAAAGATATACAAAAATTCAGTGATGAAAATAATTCCTTAAAAAATACAATTGGGCAAGTGAAGAAATAAAACAAAGTCAAAAGAAAGAAAAAATAGAAGAAAATATAAAATATATCATCAGAAAAACAAGTGACCTGGAAAATAGATATAATTTAAGATTTACTAGACTATCTGAAAGCCATGATAAAAAAAAGAGCCCACTCATCATATTTCAAGAAGTCATAAAGAAAAACTGCGTCAATATCTTAGGAACACAGAGTAAAATAAAAATGAAAGAATCCACCAATCACCTTCTGAAAGAAATCCCAGTCATGTTTGACTCTATGACCCCATTTGGGGTTTTCTTTGCAAAGATACTGGAGCTTGGCATTTCCTTCTCCAGCTCATTTTACAAATGAAACTGAAGCAAACAGGGTTAAGTGGCTTGCACAGGATCACAAAGCTAGTACATGTCTGAGGCTAGATCTGAACTCGGGTCTTCCTGACTCCAGGCCCAGTGCTCCATCCATTGTGCCACCTACCGCCCATGGCACTAGATAGCTCTAATTATTAGGAAATTTTTCTTCATATCACTCTCAAATTTGTCTCTCTGGAAACTTCTCCTAGAGAAGATAGGACAGATCATAAACTCCCCCAGCCAATGGAATTCTGAAACTGAAAAATACTATAAAGTGCCCCTGCGAGACCATTCTTTTGTTAGCCATTGTTTTAAAGATTTACTGGCTGGCTGTTTATCCATCCTGAGAGGACTGGTAAAAAAAAATAAATAAATAAAAACTGTACTGTCTAGCTGTCTCCCAGAACTACTCCAATAAAGGTCAAGGAAGACCTTCAGACCTCTTAATGGTTGAGATGTCCAAGAAGAAACCACAGTTCGTTCAGCCAAGGCCAACACAGGGAGACAGCAAGTGATCTGCAGGAAACAGGGAGGTGAGTTCATCGAGGAAGGCTCATGTATCAACCTGTTACTGTGTTCATGTTAATACTATACATCTGGGTCATGTGGGTTTTCAAGCCTGCAACTATGTTGCTGTGACCCCAAAGCCGTATCCTGTATTCAGTTCATGTGGTAGGCTGGGGCTTCCATCTAAGTAACTGGGGGAAGCCTACAGTGCTGTTGCTTTGAACCTGTAATGCCTTCCATCTGCTAGAATACATAGCTGACTACTGGGCCTCTAACCGGGGGCAGGCCTGCAATTTTATTTCACCCAGTGACAAAACAAAGAATGATTATATTTTTACCCTACTGCAGACTGCTGCTAGGACTCACTGAAAGTTTGCAGTTCCCTGGATTAAGGTACTGCCAGGAGTCTTGCAAAGAAAGAGCAGGATAAGGCAATAGCAGGCATCAGAGGCAACAGCTCAGGATCCTACAAGCCCACAACATTCCCTCCAGAGGTATGCAGAGCCAAGCTCTACCATAAAGCCTCAATTCAGAAAGTATGGAAGAAGAA
Source organism: Vombatus ursinus (assembly GCF_900497805.2). NCBI lineage: Eukaryota > Metazoa > Chordata > Mammalia > Diprotodontia > Vombatidae > Vombatus > Vombatus ursinus. The sequence continues at coordinate 166,355 of NW_020954554.1, read as the reverse complement.
GCAAATAAAATATGACACTCACGCTAAAGAGTTATCATGGAGCCAGGGACATCTAAGAAAATAACTCTACAACATCTACAAGAAGCAAAACCTCAGACAAAAACACAGCTTGACCACAAAGCCAACTAGAATTCCTAGAAGAAATGAAGCAAGAGTTAACAAGTCACATTATAAGTGAAATGAGAGCTCTAGAAGAAAATAATTAAAGAAGAAAAAGAGTGCTAGGAAAGTTGGGAGGAGGATTAGTACAACAGATGCAAAACCATACCCCAGTAAAACACTCCCTTAAAATTAGAATGGACAAAACAGAAGTTTATACTCCAAAAGAAAACAAGAAATATTTTTTAAAAAGGCAAAAAGGCTGGGAAAAAATAGAAGAAAATATGAGGTATATCATATCAAAAACAACTGACCTTAGAAACCAGTTGGAGTGAGGGAGGGGGAGGGGAGAACAACTAAGAATCAGTGGATTACCTAAAAGCCATGACCTGAGAGCCTGAATACCATGTTCCAAGAAATCGTGATTGAAAGCTTTATAGATCTATTAAGATTAGAGAACACTGTGAAAAGAGAAAGAATGCAATAATAATAATAATAAATAATAATAATAATAATGAATAAGAATGCAACAGTCACCCCCTAAAGAAAATAGCAATAATAACCACACATCTAAAGTCCATCCACACCCAGACTCTGACTCCCTCATACTGGAAGTCACTCCTCAGGAAGTAATATCCCAGAGACAGCAGCAAGAAGACAAAACTGAGAAAACTGAGGTTCTTTACAGTACGCTCTAATTCCCAATTCTGATTATCGCACTTCTATTTTCCTCTCTTATAATCCTAATTTCTGAAAAATTCAACATTCTCCAGAGAGAAAGCACACTTTCCATCTGTAATTAATTACTCTCTGTTTCATTCGCATTGCATTCTTCACCTAGGTAACTAATGGATCCATTGAACACTTCTCTGTCCTCAATGTTTTTGTTTTTGTTTTGTTTTTAAATAAAAAACTTGGTTACCTTTATATAAGTAGCTAGGTGGCACAGTGGCTAGAAAGCAGATATTTGTGTTAACCCAGACAAGTCACTTAACTTCTGTGTGCCTTAGTTTCTTCAATTGTAAAATGGGTATAATAGCACCTCTCTCACAGGGTTGCTTTGAAGATCAAATGAGATAATATTTATAAAGCACACTAAATATTCCCTCCTCCCTAACTTACTTGCCTGATATAAAAATAAAATTTCTTTTTACTTTACTTGTTTTGAAAATGTTTACTTTCCATAGGTGCCTATAAGAGCCAGGGAACGTCTTTCTCTTAAGGCTCCTTAAATATTGTCCAGGTCAATCCCACAAGGTTGATAGAGGCTTTCTCTTTAGCTCCCCCTAATTCTCCCCCTGACCAAAGTTCTCCAGACATTAACACTTTTACCACTGGGAACAAAAATTTTATTTCTGACTGTCGCATCACCCAGGGCTTTTTGCCTTTCATGACACTCTTCCCACAGTTAAAAAAATGAATTTAATCACAATGCCGTTGTGAAAACAAGCCCTCTGCCAACTTATACCAGATATTGCAGGCCAGTTCCAGCCATTCAGGTTCAAGGCTTGAAATGCAATAAACACGTGTGTACTGTGAAATCCAATTAAAATCAACAATTAAAAGTTACTCCCCTTTGCCTCCACAATCACTAGGTCAAGACATCATGAAAACATCCCCTGCTTGTAGTAAAGAACTCAGCAGTCACTATAGCAACCAATCAGCTCAACATTTCTCTGTAAGCAATAAAAGCTGAGAAGTTGCCATGGCTACCAGCCACCTTGCTGGTTTCTGGAAGCAATGAGTTCAGCAGTTGCCATGGTAACCAGTCAGCTAGGCGTTCCCCCAAGGTAATAATAATTCAGCCATGTTCTCTGACAGCCATTTTCACTAACGCTAAATCTCATACACAAGTGGCAAAAATAAATAAAAATAAAAGCCTTCTTAAAATGCCAGCATACTTCACCTGCTTCAAGCAATAGTCTACCTAGAATATAGAATTAGTTAGGTGAGGCCTTCCACAGGAAGGCAAGAAATAGGAAGGACCATGTCAAAAAGGAAAGCCAAAAGAGGTTCCACTGGTTCAAAAGGAGGATGGGTACAAATGGAACCTCAGGCTTAACAATACCCAAGAACAGCAGCCTGCCAGCCCTTCCATGAAGCACCCAGCACAAAACAAGCATAACTCCTCCACAGACCCACAGCTTCCCCCATGACAGCTGGGCTATCGGTTTTACTCCCTTTAAATTCAGTGTGTATTCTTTCCCCCATTTACCAGAAAGAAATGACCAACAAAAGGTAAGGGCCATTTATTACCTATTTTAAAATCTCACAAGCATCCACTTCTCATTATACTCCAGTACCAATAAAGTCATTATATGTATGGAAATGCTTAGAATAACCTATAGGTGTGTATAAATCTATATCTCTATCAATTTTGATGTATGTGTAGATATATCAATATAGATATACACATACAGATAGATAAAAATCAGCTGTAATTCACCATTATTTCCAAACATCCCACACTTTTCTACTTCATGCCAGTCTCTATGCCCAAAATATCCTTTCCTCTTCTCCAAACATCAAATTCTGCTCAAATGGCATTTTTCTTTGTGAAGCTCTCTTACCATTTACTTACCCACCACTAAATGACATTCAAAATGAATCTCTGAGTTTTTTAATCTCAGATAGCTTAGTGGCTATCTGATTAAGTCTATGGCTTGAACAAGAATCCTCTCTATAAAAACCCATCTAGTGGTCATCGGGCCTTTGCTTGACTATCTCCAATTGATGGGGTACTTGGGTGCTTGTACTCAGACTCCACTTCCAAGATCATATTTCTCCCTGGCCTCAGAAACACTATCCCTGGCAGTTTCCCTCCAGCCCAAGGACCCTATCTCTGGCAGTAACTCACGAGTGGCCCCAGTGAGGCAAACTATGTCTCCCCATTACAAGAACAAGCTGACCTCTGTAGAATTTCCCTTGTACTATCTTGTACCAGCAAAACTATCAAGTACTGATGCCCAGTTATGTATACAATCCAGAGGTCAAGCTACAGCCATCAGCTCCTGAAACTATCTTGTTACAGACATAACAGACCAAAATATGCCCTTTAGGAACTCTCTTCCCCCCACTCCCCTCGGTTTCCAGTAGTGAATGACACAGTTGCATGTTATCACCTAATTAGCATGCTTGCCACATAATTCACTACTTTTCCTATATAAGCTTCAGCATCATTTCTCTTAGGTTGCAAGTTCCCTAAGGAGGTCTGCCCACCATGGCAGAATTCCTTAAGTACCTCTGCCCGCTGTATAGCGTTACAATAAATCTTTGCCACCTTGCCTTAAAGAATGCTTGAGTCTGTGATTTCATTCCAGATGACCCCATCCTCTACCCTGGTCCTTGAGGGGTCTAAACCTCTCAGACCTCAACACAAGGAGAGCTCCTACTACAGAGGCAGCATAGAACATTTTCTGGAAAGCTCTCATGATTAGTTCAGATAGGGCTACCTGAAGCCCTTGGGATGGATGGGCTGTCCAGGTCCCAGGAAAAGATGTGCATTCCTCCATTGAGGAGCTGAAAAGAAGGGTAACATCCATGTACAACAAGGTGGGAACATTCCATATCTACCCTTCCTCCTTCTTCCCCTCTTCCAGTTTGAAAAGCAAGGCTAAAATGAAGTGACTCAGCCTGACAATGAGAGTAACTAAAACAGAACAGTATATATTGATGCCCACAGGTGAGATGATATACTTCTCTCTGTATGGTAGAAGGTTGGTTTTGTTTTTGTTATTCTTTTGGGGTGAGGCTTGTGGAGATCCAGTGTTGTATTGAGCTGAGCTATGTATGGCATTACTTTGCCTTTAGATACTTTTTAGCTTGCAAGAAAAGGGAATCCCCTACACTGAGGTTCTCAGCCTCATATTCTCCACACTTTGGCAATCCTCCTCATCTCCCTCTCCCTGCAATAGGGCCTTGGACTCTGCCCCCAGGAAGCCAGGCTCTAATAAGTGATCTTGGGGCTTGATGGATGTAAGTTGTCAGGAGCTCCCCCAGAACAGATGCCCCCTTCCTCCCAAGATATCTTCCCCCCACCTCTTCCAGGGCTCCCAATGAACCACACAATCCAATTCAGGTTCCGCTTCCAGCTATTTTATTGATGCAATTCACATGAGGAAGGGATGCAGGGACAGGGGCAGAGGACGGGGCCTGGCTGGAGTGAGGCAGGAATTCATCCTCTTATGCTCAGAGCAGAAATAAAAGCAACACCATCAGGAAAGTCTCAGCAGACAGGCTGGTGGCGGCAGCATCAGCTCCATCCATTAGACTCCTGTTTTGGGCTTCGGTGCCCATGTTGCACAGCTCCGCATGACAGCAGTAGGGAATCAGATTGTAAGCGGTGCCCATGTATGTGACCTCTTGCACTTGTCCACAGTGGCCGGCCTCCACGCAGCCCTTGCTGACGATTGTTGGGAGACCACGGGCAGCACCACGGCATTCTCTTCTGCACAGGTTATCTGGACACCCACGCACATTCTAATGTTAGTGATGTCACAACAGTAGCAGCGTCTGGCCTCGGTCAAGGAGGATAGCAGGAGGCCAAGAGTAACACCCACAATGAGACAATGAGAGATTGGTTGTTGTCCTTTATGCTCGAAGAGGATCAACATGACATCACCGTGTCAGGATCAAGGTGCAACTTATCTGACTGTGGCTAATCAGACCAACAGGAGCTGGGAATACTCTACCACTAACAGGTGACATTAACATCAATGACATTACAATTAATGGCATTAACTAACAGGTGACATTAACATCTACTGAAGCTGAAGACGTTTCAAACAAAGATATCACACAGAAAAATGTAACTCTGTGTGTGTGTGTGTGTGTGTGTGTGTACTAGTGTACACATGTGAATTTATGGGAGGAAGCAGAGGAAAGATTTTCCTTTCTCAGCATGATAAGGCATCAATATTTTCTGGCCCACTTCAGTTTCTGCCAAGTTCTTTGGAGAATTTTCTGGGTTTTCTTCAGTTAGGAAGGAATCAAGCTTTTAAGCGAATGTAATCATATAATCATAGGTAGTGAAGACGCAAAGATGTACACATGCGGGCACGCATGAAGTTACCCACATATGTGGTAACTACAGATGTCAGCTCAGGACACCCAACATGCTATAGTAGTAGTTCAAGAAGATGTATTTTCTCCTCAGTCATTCAAGCAGGACAAGCTTTCTGCCTTTTACAAGTTGGCACACGAGGATTTCTGGGGTCAGATTCATCGCATTTTAGATTCTCATCATTCTTCCCTGCCCATTTATTCTTTCTTTTTCCAGGTGCAATCATCCTTTAACCAGTCAGCTGTGTTGATGAGTTCTAAACTATTTCACAGAAATATGTAATCAATAAGATGGAAAGCACTACAAATGTCTGAAAATCCTTTTTATTTCTAACAAAAAAAAATGTCAATCAACTGAAAGAAATTTGCCTAAAATACACTGTACTGTGGAGGCAGGGAACTACTTCTTGTTGTTCGGTCATTTCAGTCATGTCTGACTGTCTGTGACCCCATTTGGACTTTTGTGGGCAAAGACAGTGGAGTGGTTTGCCATCTCCTTCTTCAGCTCATTTTACAGATGAGGAAACTGAGGCAAAAAAGATAAAGTGACTAGCTTAGGGTCACACAGCTAGAAAGTGTGTGAGGCCAGATTTGAACTCACAAAGATGAGTCTTCTTGACTCCAGGCCAAATACTCTATTCACAGAATCCAAAATATGAGAAAACCATTTGGGAGGAAGAATGATGAAAATGTTGTCTACCATTTGAAGCCTCTTTGAGATCTGGGTCCCACAATGTCTTAGTGAACAAGAACGCTTTCATTTGGTAATGTTGGAGACAAGAGTAAGGCGTGCAGGAAAGTTGAAGGAGATAAGGATAAGGATTTGAACAGTGATTTCACTGGAATATGGAATTCTTGGATGAGGAAACTCCCTTTACCAATGCAGGTGGACATCTTTTCATGCTTTTCAAACTTTAAAGCACTGTATAAATGCTAGCTCTTACTGTTATTATTGTAGTTATTCTCTGCAATAGTTACAGCCTTCAGGAGTTGCCTATAGCACTGAGAAGTTGAATGACTTGCCTAGTGTCACAGTCAGTCCCTGCCTAAAGGCAGGACCTACACACAGGTCTTCCTATTTAAGTACCAACAGAATAAATACAAATAAACAAAAAGTCCATAAATACAAGGTAGTTTGGGAGGGAAGGCACTAAGCAGTTGGGGGAGATCCAGAGAGACTTCATGAAGAAGGTGGTGCTTGAGATGCAACCTGAAGGAAGAGAGGAATTATATGAGGCAGAACTGAGGAGAGATCACATGAGATACGGGAAATAGCCAGTGCAGAGGGCCAAAGATGGGAGACAAAGTGTTGTGGATGAAGACCACAGAAAAGGCCAGTTTGATTAGATCATAGAGTATGGTGGTAGGAGTAATTGTGTGATGAGTCTGGAAAGACAGGTTGGAGCACGGCTATAAAGCGTTTAAAAAGCTAAATAAAGGGGCTTATATTGGTTCCTAGGGGCAATAGGGAGCCATTGGAATTTACTGAGTAGGGGTAGAAGATAAGATTTGCTATTTTAGGTACATAACTCTGGATTTGAAGGCTAGAGAGGAGTTGGATTTCAGAAAAGGAGACCAATTAGGAGAAAGTCTCAATAATCTAGGTAAAAGACGATAAGGACTTAACCTAAGTAAGGTGGTGGCCACATGAGCAGAGATGGGATTAGGTGTGATAAATGTTTTAGAGGTAGCAATGGCAAAATTTGGTACCCAATTAGATATGTGGGGTCAGAGTGAGGGAGAAGATAAGGATAATGCTAAGGTTATAGACCTTGGACAAAGTAAGAATGGAGATGCTTTTGACAGAAAGGGGAAATTGGGTAGTAGGGCAGGTTTGGGGGAAAATATGAGTTCTGTTTTGGAAATGCTAAGTCTGAGATCTCTCTGGGACATCTAGTTGGAGATGTCCAAGAAGCAGTTGCTGATGCAGTACTGAAGCTCAGGAGAGAGACTTGAGTTGGCTATAGAAACCCGACTCATTTGCATAGGGAGGATAATTAAACCCATGGGAGGTGATGACATCACCAGGTGAGGGAGCATACAAGAGAGCCTACGACAGAACCTTAGGGAACATTTAAGAGTTAGAAGATATGATACAGATGATAAACCAGCAAGGGAGGAAGAAAAGGAACGCTTAGATGAGATTTAAACAAAATAAATGTGTAGTGATTTGGTGGAGAGCAAGGGATGAGGTGCTAACTAACTACTGGGAGCATGAAGAGAGGCTCCTTGAGGGAAATGGCACTTGATCTAAGCCTTGAAGGGAGCTAGAAGTTCTAAGAGGAACCCCTCTATGTGCCTCTATAAGCCTCAAAAAATCATAATGTATTACTACAATACTACCCTTAGACCCAGTTAGTAGAAAGTACAAACTCCCCAATAGGACAGATCCTTTCTTGTTAGCAAATAGCCAGGCTGTGAAGCAAGCAATAGACCCAGTCCACAGTGACACGTGAACCAGCTGTGGTATCCTCAAGGGTAAGAAGCCTCTTCATTCATGGAAGCCTTTGAGTGTCAGTGGTGCCTGGAACCAGATATAATCACCTGAGGCATTAGGAGGAGGGAAAGTATTCTAGACGTGGGACACACAGAGTTAGTTAGGACCCGGAATATTGTGCATTGCTGTTGTTGTTGTGGAGGACACCTTTCTTGGCCATGATGAACTATGGCAAATTGAATATTTAAGTTGGTAGAGCTACAGAAGATTGAGAAGACACCTTTCCTTCAAAAGGACCATCTGTTTTTATCGAGTTCTTTGGGAGTTTAAGGTCCTACATGCTTTGAGGTTAGTGCGTATGTGTAAGGAAGTTCTATTTATTGTGCAAATACTGTACTTGGCATAATGTGTATGCTGGGTAAGCAAAATCTGTATTAAACTAAATCATGTACAAAGTTTCTTCAATAACAGAACATCCCAAATTTTGTGGCCCACCGAGTAGAACTCTAGTGTGACCCAGCACACACTTTGAAAACCATTGGGCTAGTTTGGTCTTCCTGACTCAAGATTTTTCCCAGTCCAGTTTACTCTCTACATCAGTGGATTTTCCTTTTCAAAATGATTTTCCTTAAGGATCTCGCCATGTCACCCCTCCCCCATTCAGTAAACTCCAGGGGCTCCTTAGTGTTTCTAGGATCACACATAAATTCATCTACCCAGCATTTACAACCCTTCACAATGTGGGCCCAAGTTCCCTATCCAGCCTCACTGGGTATTACTCCAAGCAGGGAGGCCCTAGGTAGTATACCGACAAAGGAGAAAGTTCAGAGGCAAACAGCAGAAGTAAAGCTCAGACTCCAGGAGCAGAGAAAGTATGATTTCTAGCATCCATTCCAGTCCACAGTTGAATAACCAGGGCAGGAATCCCAGATCCACAGAGCCTACAGAGAGAATCTAGAGAGGTCTAAACTCTGTATTAACAGAGCTCTCCTGCTAGCTGGTAAGAGCTGAGTCCAGCAGGTTCTACTGTTGGTTATACAAAAACCAAGGTCAGAAACTTGCAGAGCTCAGACCAGGGAGGCAGCAAACAGAGCTTGCCCTGAATCAGACTGCTTTGGGAGCACTGAAGGCTTGTAGGTCCCCAAGCTATCCTGAAAGCTTGCCTGTCCCTGAGATCCTAGAATAACACAGCACTCAGTACCCCAAGAAAGCACAGTAGAGCCCAGCCCTAATATCAAGACAGTATACTATTGTGCTATAAGAAAGGATGGAGAGGATAGTTTCAGAGAAACTTGGGAAGACTTCTGAGAACTGATGCAGAATAAAGTGAACAGAACTAGGAGAACAATTTATACAAAAACAACAATACAGTTAAGACAAACAAGCCTGAAAGAACTAGGGACTCTGATCAGTGTAATGACCAACCATGATTTCAAAGGACTAATAATGAAACATGCTACCCATCTCCTGATAGAGAAGTGAAAGACTCAGAGTGCAGAATGAAAGAAATTTTGAACATGGCTGCTGTACATATTTGTTTTGATTGACCATACATGTTTATAATGGGCTTTGTTTTTCTTTTGTTCTCAATTGCAGTAGGAGGGGAAATAAGATAGATTTTGTCATTTGAGAGAAAGTATAATTAAAAACAAAAAAATGAATTTCAAAGAGCAGTCTCAAAGAAAAGATATGAGAAAGAAGCTACCCCGATCCTATAACTTTGCAGAGAGGAGAGGTTCACTGATGTCAGACATTGCCTATATTTTCAAACTTTTTCAGTGTAATGATCAGTCATGCTGATTTTTTTCCTCTTCTTACTCTTTTTCTTTAAAAATGGTCTTTGCTACAAGGGATGGCTCACTGGGAGGTGAGAGGGGATGGGATGCCAGGAGAAATTTAGGTGATATAACAACAACAAAAGATATCACTAAAATGTATTTTTTAAAAAGTTCTCAAAAGAATTGCAAACTATTAACAGTCATATGAAAGAACACTACAAATCACTAATAATAAGAAAAATGAAAATCAAAACAACTTTGATGTTTTACCTTACACTCAGCAAATTAGCAAAGATGATAAAGAATGCTAATAGTCAATGTTAGAAGGGTTGTGGAAAGCGGAACACTGATGCATTCTTGGTGGAGCTGTGAACTGGTACATTCATTCTAAAACTTAATTTGGAATTACGTAAATAAAGTGACTAAAATGTCATACCCTTTGACCCAGGGATTCCACTGCTAAGTATATTCCCCAAGTTAGATCACTAACAAAAAGAAAGGCACCATATGATCCAAAATATTTATAGCATTACCATACAGGAACAACAAACTGGAAACAAAATTCAAGCCCATTAAGTGGAAAATGGCTAAACAAGTTGTGGTTTAAGAATATAATGGGATATTGCTATTATGTAAGAAATGATGAGCATGATGAATACGGAGAAGTATGGAAAACATAGACATGAGCCGATGCAAAATGAATTAAGTACACAATGAGTATAATGGAAATGGAAAGAACAATAACCATAAAACAATAAACTGGATGTTGCACAATTATAAAGAACAAGATTTGTTTCAAAGAAAAAATAGAAGATAGATTCCTATCCTCCACTGCAGAGGCCAGGGTCCATATACATGGAATATTTTACAGAAAGTCAGACTTTTTCAATATATTGACTAATTTTGCTGAATTTTCCTTCTTTAAAAAAATTTGTTATCACAGACAGATCTATGAGAGGAGGAAGGGGAGGTAATATAAGGAGAAATGGACATATTGTGAAACAAAAGGTAACAGTAAAAATCTATTTCAAAAACGATCTGGAACTTTCATTAGACTGCAACATCATTGTGAGTCAAGAGTTTGACATGGCAGCCCACAATGATAATGTTATATAACAGAGGCACGCAGTCCAGAACAACACAGATAATCTTTCTTCTATCTTATAATGTGGTGAACAGCTCAATTCTCTGTCCTTTCCTATCTGCTGTCACTACTGCTATGAGCTATCTTCTGGGACAGGAAAATGGTTTCATTATACAAATTCCTTCTTTGCAATAGCACTGACTAAGATATGACTTCACATAAAATAGGCAAATCTATCTATCTAATCCAAAGATTCACAAGCCATTTATTTACCAGGACATGCCTACATTACAGAAGTATGCATCGCCATTGTTGCAGGGATCCTTAAAAATATTTCTGCTATGACTCACTTTATAATATGTCTGCTCTGTGTTTTCTATAAGCCATTCTTGTGATATAAATAAAGATATGTTTTCTTCTTAAAATTTTGTAATTCTAAGTGCCATCATCCCTCCATATCTAAGTGGCCATATGGACTTAAATGGTCCATAGCACTTGGGATAATGAATAGGATCCCTCACATTTCCATTGTTAGCCAACGTTGAGTAAAGTAGGAAACATCCCAATCTCATATTCTCTTCCCTTTCAAACAATTATTACACCTAAAGATCTAGAAGCATACATTTAAGAAGCAGAGGTAATAAATAATGTCTTACTCTCTACCAATCACCATCCTGGCACCCCCGAAGAAGAAGGAGCATCTTTAACACACATTTTTTTAGGATTTTAATTTTCCTCAGGTATATGTAAAAATAATTTTTAACATTCATTTTAAAAACTTTTGAGTTCCAAATTCTCTCCCTCCCTCCCCCCCATTGAGAAGGCAAGCAATATAAATTATACATGTATAGTCATGCAAAACATTTCCATAACAGTCAAGTTGTGAAAGAAAACAGAGACCAAAAAAACCCTCAAGAAAAATAAAGAAAGTTTAAAAAGTATGTTTCAATCTGTATTCAGACACCATCAGTTCTTTCTCTGGAGATGGATAGCATTTTTCATCATAGGTCCTTCCGAGTTGTTTTGGATCACTGTATTGCTGAGAATAGCTAAGTCATTCACAGCTGATCATCACACAATATTGATGTTACTTTGCACATAGTACATTTCACATTACATCAGCTCATGTAAGTTTTTCCAGGTTTTTCTGAGAGCATCCTGCTCATCATTTCTTATAGCATAATAGAATTCCATCATAATTATATACCACAATTTGTTCAGGATTTCTCCAGTTGATGGGCATCCCCTCAATGTCCACTTCTTTGCCCCCAGAAAAGAGCTGATATAAATATTTTTGTACATGTAGGTCCTTTTCCTTTCTGTTTTTTTAATTTTGGGGAGGATACAGACCTAGTAGTGGTATTGCTAGGTCAAAGGGTATGAATGGTTTTATATCCCTCAGGGCATAATTCCAAACTGCTCTACAGAATGGTTAAATCAGTCCACAACTCCACCAACAGTGCCTCAGTGTCTCATTTTTCTCACATCCCCTCCAATATTGGTCATTTTCCTTTTCTATCTTATTAGCCAATCCAATAGGTATTAGGTAGTACCTCAGAATTGTTTTAATTTGCATTTCTCCAGTCAATACTGAGTTAGACTATTTTTTCATATGGCTATAGATAGCTTTGATTACTTCATCTGAAAAGTGATCATAACTTTTGATCATTTATCAATTGGTGAATGGCTCTTATTATGTTTGGGAAATGAGGCCTTTACCAGAGAAACTTGCTTCAAAATTTTTTTCACAGTTATTATTGCTAACTGTATTCCCCTCCATCCTATTCCCCCCTACCATTTGTTCTATTCTCTCTGTGCTTTCACCCGGTACCTCCACAAAGGTATTTTGCTCCTGACTACCCCCTCCCCCAATCAGCTCTCCCTTCTATCACCTCACCCCCCCTTTCTTATCCTCTTCCCCTCCTGCTTTCTTGTAGGGTAAGATAGATTTCTATACCCAATTGAGTGTGTATGTTATTCCCTCCTTAAGCCAAATCCAATGAGAATAAGATTCCCTCACTCCCCCTCACCTCGCCCCTCTTCCCCTCTACTGTAAAAGCCTTTTCTTGCCTCTTTCATGTGAGATAATTTACCCCATTCTACCTCTCCCTTCCCCTTTCTCCCAGTACATTCTTCTCTCACCCCTTATTTTTATATTTTTAGATATCATCCCTTCATATTCAATTCACACCTGTGCCCTCAGTTTATATAGACTGCTTTTAACTACCCCAATAATGAGAAAGCTCTTATGAGTTGCAAATATCATCTTCCCATGAAGGAATATAAACAGTTTAACCTTATGATTTCCCTTTCCTGTTTACCTTTTAATGCTTCTCTTGAGTCTTGTATTTGAAAGTCAAATTTTCTATTTGAAAGCTCTGGTCTTTTCATGAAGAATGCTTAAAAGTCCTTTATCTCATGGAATGTCCATTTTTGCCCTGAAGGATTATACTCAGTTTTGCTGGGATGGTGATTGTTGGTTGTAATCCTAGCTCCTTGCCCTCAGGAATATCATATTCTAGGCCCTCTTATCCTTTAATGTAGAAGGTACGAAATCTTGTGTTATCCTAACTGTGGTTCCACCATACTTGAATTATTTCTTTCTGGCTACTTGCAATATTTTCACCTTGACCTGGGAGCTCTGGAATTTGGCTATAATATTCCTGAGAGTTTTCATTTGGGGATCTCTTTTAGGAGGTGATTGGTGGATTCTTTCAGTTCCTACTTTACCCTGTGGTTCTGGAATATTAAGGCAGTTTTCCTTGATAACTTCTTGAAAGATGGTATCTAGGCACTACTTTCCAGGTCAGTTGTTTTTCCAATGAGATATTTCACATTGTAATCTTTTTTTTATTCTTTTGGTTTCATTTGATTTTTTCTTGACTTCTCATAAAGTCATTAGCTTCCATTTGCTCAATTCTAATTTTTAAGGAATTATTCTCTTCACTGAGCTTTTGTACCTCCTTTTCCATTTGGCCAATTCTACTTTTTAAGGAGATTTTTCTTCAGTTAATTTTTGTGCCTCTTTCCATTTGATCATTTCTGCTTTTCAGGGCATTTTCTTCCTTATTGGCTTTTTGTAGCTTTTTTACAATTTGGCCTAGTCAGATTTTTTTTTGGGGGGGGGGGGTTGGTTTTTTGTTTTTGTTTTTGTTTTTTGGATACTATACTTAATTTTTGTTTTTTTTTTATTGTTAATTTATTTTTAGTTTTCAACACTTACTTCCACAAAATTTTGAGTTCCAAATTTTCTCCCCATCTCGTCCCTCCCCCCCACCCCAAGATGGCATGTATTTTGAATACCCCTAATCTGCCCTCCCTTCCATGTCTCCCCCCTCTTCTCTTATCCCCTTTTCCTTCAAGTTTCCTGTAGGGCAGGATAGATTTCTATACCCCATTTCCTGTATATCTTTTTTCCCAGTTGCATGTGGAAACAAATTTTTTTTAACTTTTGTTTTTAAAATTTTGAGTTCCAAATTTTCTCCCTTTCTCCCTCCCCACCCACCCTCATTGAGAACGCAAGCAACTCCATACAGATTATACATGTGTAGTCATGCAAAACACTTTATAGTAGTCATGTTATGAAAAACTAAGTATATTTCCCTTCCTCCTATCCTACCCTGCCTTTATTCTATTCTCTCTTTTGACCCTGTCCCTCTTCAGAAGTGTTTGCTTCTGATTACCCCCTCCCCCAATCTGCCCTCCCCTCTATCATCCTCCTCTCTCTTGTCCCCCCCCCCCATTTTCTGTAGGGTAAGACAGATTTCCATACCCAATTGAGTGTACGTTATTCTCTCCTTCGGCCAAATCTGATGAGAATAAGATTCACTGATTTTCTCTCACCTTTTCCCCATTTGTCCTCCACTGTAAAAGCCTTTTCTTGTCTCTTTTATAATTTGCCCCATTCTACCTCTCCCTTTCTCCTTCTCCTAGTATAATCCTCTCACCCCTTAATTTTATTCACCAGATATCACCCCTTCATATTCAACTCACCCTGTGCCCTCTATTTATCTGTTATCTATCTATCTATCTATACATACATACATATAATTTTTTCCTTCCAACTACTCTAATACTGACAAAGGACTCATGAATTACAAATATCATCTTTCCATGCAAAATGTAACAATTCAACCTTAATAAGTCTCTTACGATTTCTCTTTCCTGTTTACCTGTTCATGTTTCTCTTGAGTCTTGTATTTGAAAGTCAAATTTTCTGTTCACCTCTGGTCTTTTCATCAAGAATGCTTGAAAGTTCTCTATTTCACTGAATGTCCATTTTGTCCCCTAAAGGATTGTGCTCAGTTTTGCTGGGTAGCTGATTCTTGGTTGTAATCCTATCTCCTTTGCTCTCCAGAATATTATATTCCATGCCCTGTGGTCCCTTAATATAGAAGCAGCTAAATCTTGTGTTATCCTGATTGTGTTTCCACAATACTTGAATTGTTTCTTTCTGGCTGCTTGTAATATTTTCTCCTTGACCTGGGAACTCTGGAACTTGGCTAAAATATTCCTAGGAGTTTTCCTTTGGGGATCTCTTTCAGGAGGTGATCGGTAGATTCTTTCAATTTCTATTTTGCCCTCTGGTTCTAAAATATCAGGGCAGTTTTCCTGGATAATTTCTTGAAAGATGATGTCTAGGCTCTTTTTTTGGTCATGGCTTTCAGATAGTCCAATAATTTTTAAATTCTCTCTCCTGGATCTATTTTCCAGGTCAATTGTTTTTCCAATGAGATGTTTCACATTGTTTTCTATTTTTTCATTCTTTTGAATTTGTTTTACAATGTCTTGATTTCTAATAAAGTCACTAAAGCTTCTGGACTACCTTTTCCATTTGGCCAATTTTGCTTTTGAAGGTATTTGGCTTTTTGGACCACTTTTGCTATTTGGGTTAGGCTATTTTTTAAGGTGTTATTTTCTTCAGTATTTTTTGGATCTCCTTTAGCAAGCTGTTGACTTGTTTTTCATGATTTTTCACATCCCTCTCCGTTTTTCCTCTACTTCTCTTACTTGCTTCTCAAAATCCTTTTTGAGCTCTTCCACAGCCTAGGACCAATTCATATTTTTCTTGGAGGCTTTGGATGTAGGAGCGTGGACTGTGTTGTCTTCTTCTGGTTGTATGTTTTGATGTTCTTTGTTACCAAAGAAAGATGCTATGGCCTGACTCTTTTTGCACTGCTTGCTCATGATCCCAGCCAATTACTTGAGTTATAAAGTCTTTGTTAAGGTAGGGGTCTGCTTCCAGTGTGGAGAATATACTGTTCCAAGCTTCAGGGGTTTTGTGCAGCTGTTTTCAGAAATACTTCTAGAGACCAGAATATTTTCAATTCTTTCAAGATGCTATGATCAAGGGTGAGGTGTTTACTCCTTTCCTGGCCCGTGCTCTGGTCTAAGAGTGACCCCTAGCACTCTTTTCTGTCTTGGAACTGTGAGGGGGATTTCCTCTCCACAGCCACTACAAGCTCCACCACACCAGAAGTCCTCCTCGCCCCAGGACCACCACCCAGAACTGTGACCCAGATCCAAGCATGGGCAAAGTGAGAGAATCCTGTACCAGCAGAGAGATCCCTGCAATCCCCCTCTGATCAGTCACTCGATTCCCCCTCAGTCTATGGGCCAGAAGCTCTGGAGGCAGCTGAGGCCACGGGGCCACGCTAGGGGAATGGGGCTGCGACCCCGCACTTCTCTCTCTCACCACAGATACAGACTTTTCCTACTGACCTTCTAAGTTGTCTTTAGCGTTCATGGGTTGAGAAGTCAGGAAACCACCACAGCTGCCCGCGATTCAGTCCTCTGAGACCTGCTCCAGGTTTGCTGAGGCCCGCATGCCCACACCAAACTGTGTTCCTCTCCCTGCCTGGAGCAACATACTTTCCCAATCAACCATCTAGGTTGTCTTGGACTAGAAATTTGTTTCATTCTGTCTTTTTGTGGGTTCTGCTGCTTTAGAATTTGTTTAGAGCCATTTTTTACAGGTATTTGGAAGGGTTTGTGTCATGGGATTCGTTTGGGAATGGTGCTCTGCCACGTTCGGGTTCCTCCCTGTGGGGAGTTGAGGGTCACAGTCTGTTGCGTGAAAGCAAGGAAGTCTTAACTGACCTCTCCTTTGTGGACACGCAGCAATCATGACTGGCTCGGCCCTCCTCTGACTGGTTGAGTGCCTCCCTGCATGCCCTGGACACACCCCGGACCTGAGGCTTTCATGTGGAGTGGGATAGCTGGGACTGGCTGTAGGGCTCTGATCATGCGATCCCAAGGTGCCCTTGAGGGCTATAAAGGTCACACCCAGCTAACAATAAACAGGAGCTTCTGCCATCTTGCTGTCTCCCGCCTCATCCATGCGTCTCCGGGTTACTGAGCACTGAGCTGGTCTCATGCTCTCCACTGCAGCAGCCGCGACAACTGGTGCCCAACGTGGGGCAGATCAATGACAGGCCTGATAGATACCCCACGGGCGGAGTCTAAACTCCACGAATAGCGCGTCAGCAAGCTTCGAGCTTTCAGCCTGACGGAATCGGGTCTCTGAGATGTTTCCTGTCCTTGGGGGCGGAGAAGGTAAAGGTTTCGCTTTACACAATGGGGCAAAATATAGGGCTTCTCCTTCCCACAGATGAGGAGAATTACGCCAGGGCTTTATATAAGGTAGCGAAGAATGAGGGAATAATGATACACCTAAAAGATATTAGAAAATTTGTGAGGTTGGCTTTTCAGGTATCCCCCTGGCTCCCGGAACAGGATTGCTTTGAGCCAGGGAGATGGAAGGTGTTTGGGGAGCAGCTGACCTTGTATGATGGTACTTGCCCTGGAAAAGTTAGGCTTTTAGACTATACCATCTGCAATCTTGTAAATCAGGTTCTGACGAATCAAAAGCAAAGAGAAGTCCAGTGCTTTCCAGTCTGTACTCAGACAAGTTCCTCCCTCCCCTCCCCCTCTGCAAGCAGACCCTGCTCTCCTAAACCAAGAGAGGATCTCGCAGACCTCCCTCTTTGGTCACCCCCAGGACGCTATTCAAACTTGTATCCCAACTTGGGGGAGCTGGAGGACACTTTAAGAAACTTGGTAGTGACCCCTCCCGAGAAACGGGGATTGCGAGAGCAGGATAGTAAGGAATTTCCACCGACAAGAGCAGGTATTCCTGCACAGGATGTTAGAGGAAAGCCTCCTGCAAAAGAATTTCTTGTTGTGCCACAGACTCTGGGAAGTGGGTGTGGCCACCTTGGCGTGCACCCAACAAAGTCCAGCCGTGAAGAATCACCATTACAAAAAGGCATTAGAGAAGCAAAAGAAAAGGGCGTGGATGTTAATGAATGGGATATTGGCCTCTATCTGGTCATTGAAGAACCTGATCCCTTTAATCCAGGGCAGGTAAGGAGGAGGCTTGAAAGTATTCCTTTTAAAACCTTGCTGCAATTAAAACAAGCAGTTGCCCAATATGGACCTACTTCACCTTTTGTAATGTATCAATTAGAGGTTATATCTAACTCTATTTTGTGCCCAAATGATTGGAAGGCAATAGCCCGTGCAGTTCTGACACCCGGAGCTGCTGTCTTTTGGATGGCTGAATTTGTAGATCAGTGCCATATTGTTTCATACCAATTGGCACCTGGACCCCAAGGAAAAGCCCTCTTCGAACAGATGAGTGGCACAGGGGATTTTGCTACCACTGCCCAACAGCTAGGATATGCTGAGGGGGGCTATCATAAAATTGCAGTACAAGCTAGAAAAGCTTGGTCTAGCATACCAGAAAAGGGGCAGGCAAAGGAGTCTACGACCGCTGCCCGGCAGAAACCTACTGAGACTTTTGTTGATTTTGTGGCTAGAATTCCGGAACTAGTTGCACGAACAATGGGAGAAGTAGAAGGGACTGAAATAGTCATAAAATCACTACTTAGAGAAAACTGCAATGAAGACTGTAAGAAAGCCATGCTAGGTTTGCCTAGGGACGCTACCTTACAGGAAATGATAAGGAGATGTGAAAAGGTAGGGACTCAGTGTTTCCACTTTGAGTTGATGAATCAATTTTTAGCAGAGCATAAGTCAGGGGAAAAAACAAGGAAAACATGCTATCAGTGTGGGAGAGAAGGGCACTTTAAGAAAGACTGCAAGTCAAACAAAAGGCACCCTGCCACACCCTGTCCAAAATGCAAGAAGCTAGGGCACTGGGCCTCTGAATGCAGGTCGGGAAACGGGCACAGGGGCTCCGCGGGAGCCCCAAACACTCGTCCCATGGGAATGACAGTACAGGAATCAAACCCTCTGCCAAATGAATGGGGAAAGAAATACATGACTCTAGCTGCCCAAGAAAAACAATTCGAGTATTGAAACTGAGAAGCCTAGATAATTTTAGACTGCCACCCCATGCTGTCTGTAACGTCCCACTCATGGACCAACAGGAATTGGGGCCAGAATTTTCCCTAATTACCATATCACCCCCAGATCAGCACTACTCATATGCAGTCCCAGTTATTCAAATGTATAAGGGTTCCCTCTCTCACTTCACCATGATTAACACTAACAATGATGATACCTATAGAGAAAGGGGACAGTGCGTGGCTCAAGCCATCGCCATCACTGCAGAATTCCACATAGAAGATCCTACCATAATAAAAGGCCCACAGACAGGCTGGAGGTCAGGAGCATTTTTTACACAAGCCGTCTCTATGGACCGCCCCCTGTGTACTATAAGTGTAGAGAAACAGAAATTTACAGGGTTAATTGATACTGGGGCTGATAAATCAGTATTCCCCACAGACCAGTGGCCACCTTGGTGGCCTAAGGAATTGGCTTACACCTTTCTACGAGGTATAGGAGGCAATCAAGAAACAGAAATCTCTACACGTTCCTTCACAAGGGAAAAGGACAATAAAAGTGGCAAGTTCCGTCCGTATATCACAGCAGGATTACCTCTTATTTTATGGGGACGTGATGTTCTTACAGACATGGGTGTTACAATCAGCACGGATTTTTCATAGGGGCCACTGATGTTTCATTAACAGCGCATAAATTAGTTTGGCTTATAAAAGAACCAGTGTGGGTTGATCAGTGGCCCCTGACACAAGAGAAACTCACCGCCTTACATTCTTTAGTACAAGAGCAATTACAGCAGGGACACATAGAGGAAAGCTCTAGTCCATGGAATTCTCCTGTATTTGTCATTAAGAAAAAATCAGGAAAATGGAGAATGTTATTAGATTTAAGGGAAGTAAATAAAAGAATGGAAAACATGGGTCCTTTACATACAGGACTACCCTCACCTAATATGATCCCTAGACATCAACCCTTGTGGATCCTTGATATTCAGGATTGTTTTTACTCCATACCCTTGCACCCTGATGACTGCAAGTATTTCGCATTTTCTATACCTACACCAAATCACTGTGCTCCTGCTCGGAGATATCAATGGAAAGTTTTACCACAAGGAATGAAAAATAGTCCTACTATTTGCCAAAGATATATAGCAGACCTACTAGAGCCTTTAAGAATCAAACATAAAGGAGCCTATTTAGTGCACTATATGGATGATATTCTTTGTAGTCATGCCAATTTAGAAGTCCTTGAGCAGATACTCCAAGAAACAGTTATCTATTCTGACAAACAAAGGGCTTCAGGTAGCACCAGAGAAAGTGCAAAAACAACCTCCCTTTCAATATCTGGGGTTTCAACTTGACTTGGAGGAAGTCTCTTTACAACCTCCTGAGCTTAGGCAAGACAAGGTACAAACTTTAAATGATTTCCAAAGATTGATAGGAGATATTCAATGGATGCGACCAAAGATAGGCATTACTAATGAGGAGATGCAACCCTTATATTCTATCTTAAAAGGGGATCCCCGCTTAAATTCTCCTAGGAAATGGACCCCTGAGGCTGAACAAAACTTAAAACAAATCATTAGGAAATTAGGAAACCACACCCATCGAGTATCTCCACAGAAGGAGACTGAAGCCACATTGATAATGGCTCAGCAACATCCACACATTATACTTCACCAAGAAGAAAACATTATAGAATGGTTATACAGCAAAACCAGTAATAAGAAGGTTTTAACTAGTTATCTAGAAGAAGCCTCTATGTTGGCTAAAAAGGCACTTCTCCGTATTATACATCTTAGCGGACAGAAAGGCACTTTGTGGGTCCCTGTTACAAAAGAAAGACTTGAGACCCTTTTATATTGTGATGACAATTGGACTGTGTTATTGAATCTAGGTAATATTCAAGCAGGACAAAAATACTCATTTGCTAAATGGTTTAATAACTGGCAATGGATATTCCCCAAGATTGTCAGGAATACACCTGTTGATGGCTATAATGTCTATACTGATGCTACTAAAGAAAAGAAAGCTGCTATATATTGTCCTGACTTAGACATTCATTCAGTTATACAGACTCCATATACTTCCACTCAAAAGAATGAGCTATATGCTCTTCTACATGCTTGCAAAATACCTCAACCTATTAACATTATTACAGACAGTCATTATGCTGCTGGTGTGCTCTGTCACATCGAAACAGCATATATATTAAACCTGAAGCTTCACCAATAACAGAATTGTTTTATGACCTTCAATCATGCATCAGATCAAGATAACATCCTCTGTATGTAATGCATGTAAGATCCCATATAGATGGTTTAGGTGCCATATTTTCAGGGAATAATATTGTGTATTCTATGCTTATAGGCAATTGTCAAGAAGCACAAGAAGGACATGGTAAGTATCATATGTCAGCAAGGTCTCTACGTCGCCTTTATGGCATAACCAGAGAACAAGCCAGAGATATAGTAAAAAGGTGCACTCAATGTGTCCCTTTCAATTCACCATCACTTCGCTCTGGTATCAATCCTAGAGGACTTTTTCCTAATTCTCTATGGCAAATGGATGTTATACACATTCCACCATTGGGGAAACATAAATTCCTCCATGTTACTGTGGATACATTTTCTGGATTTTGTATAGCTACTCCTCAAACAGGAGAAACTGTTAAGACATGTTATTAATCACCTTTATCATGCTTTTGCTATAATTGGCCCACCATGTGTGATAAAAACTGATAATGGGCCAGCTTATACTGCCAAACAATTACAAGCCTATTTCTAGAGTATGGCATACAGCACATATGTGGTATTCCTTATAACCCAACTGGTCAAGCCATTGTTGAACGCATGAATCAAACTATCAAAACTTTCTTTCAAAAACAAAAAGGGGGAGCTGAGCGGTTATCCCCTCAAAGACAGATTAATAAAATCTTGCATACCATAAATTATTTGAAATTTGATGGTAATGACCTTACCCCTGCTTCGAAATTCTTTTTACCTCACAATTCACCTACCTTGACTCATGATGGCCCAACAATATACACAGATAAAAAGAAATTGGTCCTGTGGA
Source organism: Vombatus ursinus (assembly GCF_900497805.2). Classification (NCBI taxonomy): domain Eukaryota; kingdom Metazoa; phylum Chordata; class Mammalia; order Diprotodontia; family Vombatidae; genus Vombatus; species Vombatus ursinus. The sequence goes on along the minus strand of NW_020954554.1, from coordinate 144,515 downwards.
AAAATCCCAATAATGAATGGGTAGGACCTTTCAGGGTACTAACCTGGGGACCAGGGTATGCTTGTATCTCAACAGGTGAAGGAGCTAAGTGGGTGCCAACGAAAACTCTCAAACTTGTCCCTACTCGGGAGACACCCCAGGAAGAAAAGGAGGAGACCTAGCAAGAGGAGAAGGAGACAAAAGAAAATGATGACATCGACCAGTAGCACCTTGGCACTGCCGAGGTTGAACTCATTTAAGTTGACACAGGATCTCCTGTGTGACTATAGATATACTAGCCTTGGTGGGGCTCTCTCACCCATTTACTTATTTTGCTTGTATTCTCTGGCATGCTCCTCTGTTGCTTACCTACTATCGTGGGATGTGTACTAAAAGCTATTATAGAGATGATTTGCAAAATCTCAGCCCAAGTACAAGTCCTAGCAGAGATCCATCCGCATAGGCAGCTCCTCTAAAACAAAAAGGGGGAATTGACACAGGAATTGTCACGGGGCTGCGCCCTGCCTATCGGAGTCCTGGCTTCTAAGCAGGAAGTTGAGGGTCACAGTCTGTTGTGTGAAAGCAAGGAAGTCTTAACTGACCTCTCCTTTGTGGACACGCAGCAATCATGACTGGCTCGGCCCTCCTCTGACTGGTTGAGCGCCTCCCTGCATGCCCCGGACACACCCTGGACCTGAGGCTTTCATGTGGAGTGAATTAGCTAGGACTGGCTGTAGGGCTCTGATCATGCAATCCCAAGGTGCCTTGAGGGCTATAAAGGTCACACCCAGCTAACAATAAACAGGAGCTTCTGCCATCTTGCTGTCTCCCGCCTCATCCATGCGTCTCCGGGTTACTGAGCATTGAGCTGGTCTCATGCTCTCCACTGCAGCGGCCGCGACAGGTTTGGGGGACAGCTCAAGCAAGTCACTGCTTTTACTCTCAGGTTTTTTTAAGGCGTTATTTTTCTTCAAGTTTTTCATGTGTTTCCTTTACCAAGCTGTTGATTCTTATTCATGATTTTCTTGCATCACTCTCACTTCTCTTCCCAATTTTTCTTCTACCACTCTTACCTGACTTTCAAAATCCTTTGTGAGCTCTTCCATGGCCTGAGATCAATTCATATTTTTCTTGGAGGCTTTGCATAAAGGAACTTTGACTTTGTTATCTTCTTCTGAGTGTGTCTTTATCTTCCTTGTCACTATAGTAACTTTATATGGTCATAATTTTTTCTGTTCTTTGCTCATTTTCCCAGCCTACTACTTGACTTTTAACTCTTTGTTAAAGTAGAGCTATGCTTCTAGGGAAGAGGATGCATTGTACAAAACTACAGGGGCTTTATACACCTGTTTTCAGAGATACTTCTAAGGACCTCCAAGGTAGTATGATCTAAGGAGAGGTGTTTACTACTCTCTTGGCCTGTGCTCTCATCTGTGAGTGACCATAAGCACTCTTTCTGCCTTGGAACTATGAGGAGGGCCCCTGCTCCACTGTGACCACAAGCTCTGGTGTTAGTGCTCCTCATCACCCTGGGACTGCCACCCAGGACTGGGACCCAGATCAAAGTGTGGGCAAAGCAACAGAATCCTACCCCTAGCTCCAGCAAAGAGACTCCTGCAATCTCCTTCTGACCAGTTATTCAGCCCCTTTACCATCTGTGGGCTGAGAGCTCCAGAAGCAGCCACTGTTGCTGCTGATTCAGTGGCTACCAAGGCCTGCTCTTGGTTTGCTGGGGTTGGGGCTGTGCTGGTGTCTCCTGTAATTGGCTGTGCTTACCCAGGTGTAACAGACCCTTCCTGTTGACCTTCTACATTGTCTCTGGAGTCTAAGGCCTGAGAGATCAAGAAACCATCATTCACTGACTCAATGCCCCTGACTCAATCACCCAGAGGCCTGCTCTATGCTGTCGCAGCCTGTGCTGGACAGTACTCCTCTCACCCTGGTGCAAGAGACCTTTCCTGCCAACCTTCTAAGTTGTCTTGGGTTGGAAAATTGTTTCACTGTGTCTTTCTGTGAGTTCTGCTACTCTAAAATTTGTTTAGGGTCATTATTTAAAGGTATTTGGAGGGTTTAGGGGAGAGCTCAGGCGAGTCCCTGCCTTTACTCTGCAATCTTGTAACACACATTTAAGATGGAAATTTTCTTTCATGTAAAAAGGAAGCCACAACACCATCACTCTAATCTGGATGAATATTTGAAGAACCACAATACCTCCTCCCTCCTACCACCAGCCACATATAAATAATATTCTCTAACAAATTTCTTGTGGATATGTAAGTCTTATGTAAGAGTTATCTTCTATCCCGCTATCTAATGTGAATGATGGATTACCACATAATCACTCATTTGGAGAGGAATTTGTTACCAAATACAGGGACTAAAATGAGTAGGAGAAACCACCCAAGTCTCTTCATTTTAAAACTCACGAAACTTAGAGACCCCTCATTCCAGTTGCTACAATGAGTGGCCCTAATTTAAATATAATACAATATTTGATCCAATCTCTTCCTTTCAACTCCAATTTAAGTCAAACAAAATAAATTTATGAGGGAAAAATGTTTTGTGTGGGTGATCTTCTTTTTGGACAAAATGGTCCATTCATGCACACAGAAAAATCTATCTCAGTTCCTGGCCTAAGAAAGATGTTGCCATTAGGATAGCAGTATTCTCTCAGCCTACTCTTAACTCATCTCACCCACTAATTCTCCTTCTTCTCTCTATCCAAGTATTCTAATTCCTAAATCAGCTGAATTACTAAGGAGCTTCCAAGAACTCAACTTTTGAGTACTGGAATGTATCAAGAAATAGGCAGTAAATGTTCTCTTCTCTTTTTAAACCACTAATTCTTAAGGGTCTAGTCATACTGAAACAAGTTTTTAGATTTTTAACTTGTCTCAAAGTTTCTCCACTTCTCTCCTGAAAATGACTGACAGTGAGTGGATACATGACATATGTGGTATATCATTTCACCAATGGGACCTTGTTTGCTTTCTACTGGAGAAAACTGTCTTTATTTATTTTGATCATTAGAAATTTAAAATCAAGAAACTTTTAAATTAATTATTCCAGACACAGTTTTTGACATACTTCTAAACAAAATTATGTTTCCTTCATTTTAATTTTTAAAATAAATGGATTGAGGCAGCTAGGTGCCACAGTGGTTAGAGCTCAGGCCTTGGAGTTAGGAGGATTTGAGTTCAAATCTGACCTCAGACACTTGACACTTTACCAGCTGTGTGACCCTGGGCAACTCACTTAATCCCAATTGCTTCACCAAAAAGCAAAAAAAAAAATGATAAATAGATGCCACTTGGGGAAGGTGTCAACTCAAAAAAAAAAATTGTGCTTCCCAAATGGTTTAGAATCATTGCTTTCTGGGGTTAAGGGCTAAAAAGGAAGAAAAGTATTCCTACAGTAGGGAGAAACTGTTCATTCCTGCAATGTGATAAGACATAAGCAACACAATTTGATGCTATTTGAAACTGTCAACAAAATGATGCTGACCCATTCAACAATGACCTTTGCAAGAATGGATTGACAGTGACTACGGTAATCCATTATTTGATAAACCCAAAGACCCCAGCTTCTGGGATAAGAACTCACTCTTTGACAAAAACTGCTGGGAAAACTGGAAAACAGTATGGCAGAAACTAGGCATAGATCAAAATCTTATACCATATACCAAAATAAAGTCAAAATGGGTTCGTGATTTAGATATAAAGGCTGATACTGTAAGGAAATTGGGAGAGCAAGGAATAGTTTACCTATCAGATTTATGGACAACAGAAGAATTCATGACCAATCAGGAGATAGAGAACATTACGAAAAGCAAAATGGATATCTTTGATTACATTAAATTGAAAAGTTTTTGCACAAATAAAGACAACGCAACCAAGATTAGAAGGAAAATAGAAAATTGGGAAAGAATTTTTACAACCAGTGTCTCTGATAAGGGCCTCATTTCTAAAATATATAGAGAATTAAGTCAAATTTATAAGAATACAAGCCATTCCCCAATTGATAAATGGTCAAAGGATATGAACAGACAGTTCTCAGATGAAGAAATTAAAGTCATTTATAGTTATATGAAAAAATGCTCTAAATCACTATTGATTAGAGAAATGCAAATCAAAACAACTCTGAGTTACCACATCATACCTATCAGATTGGCCAAGATGACAAAACAAGAAAATGATAAATGCTGGAGAAGATGTGGGAAAATTGGAACACTAATGCATTGTTGGTGGAGTTGTGAAATGATCCAATCATTTTGGAGAGCAATTTGCCCAAAGGGGTATGAAAATGTGCATACCCTTTGACCCAGCAATAGCACTTCCAGGGCTATATCCCAGAGAGATCATACAAATGGGAAAAGGACCCACATGTACAAAAATATTTATAGCAGCTCTTTTTGTGGTGGCAAAGAATTGGAAATTGGGGATTCAACCCATCAACTGGGGAAGGCTGAACAAGTTGTGGTATATAAATGTAATGGAATACTATTGTGCTATAAGAAATGATGAACAGGCTGACTTCAGAAAAACCTGGAAAGACTTGTATGGTTTGATGCTGAGTGAAATGAGCAGAACCAGGAAAATGTAGTACACAATAACATCCAGGTTGTGTGATGACTAATATTGATAAACTTAACCCTTCTCAGTAATACAAGGATCTAAGACATTTCTAATGGCCTCATGATGGAAAATGCTATCCACAAAGAAGAAAGAACTATGGAGTTTGAATGAAGATCGAAGCATACTATTTGCTATTTTTTTTTCAAATTCTGTTGTGTTTTGTTTCCTCTTTCTGGTACTTCCTCCTATTGGTTCTAATTGTTACTTACAGCATCACTAATGTGAAAATATATTTAATAGGAATGTATATGTAGAGCCTATATCAGATTGCGTGCTGTCTTGGGGAGGGAGGTGGGGAGGGAAGGGGAGAAAAATTTAAAACTCAAAAGCTTATGGAAGTGATTGTTGGTAATTCAAAATAAATTAATAAAAAAAAACTTTAAAAAAAAGAATGGTTTGACAGGCTATGAAAAAATCACAGAAAAGAAAAGTTTTCACCAAATGAACCATCAACTAGAATGGGAAAGCTATTTTATTAAACCTCCAGTCAGCATCTATTTCCACTCACCTGTCAGATACCGTTCTTATACCTTTTGAAGTTTACAGATGTTTCGAAGTTTACAGATGTTTTGAAGTTTACAGATGATTCAAAGTTTTCAGCTACATTCCAGAAAATTCACTCACCATGAACTACTGACATGCCTGTATCGTGACTTTACAAACACCTGCTTCGCTGCCTAAGCCCTTTGGGAAGCTGAATAAAACTTACAAAGAAATTCAGACCTCAGAGACTAGTGCAGGTCTAAGAAGAAGGTGGCTCACAATTTTCTACATAGCTATAATAGTTCTTCTTATGTTTAAGTGGGTATATGCCAAACAGCACGACGTACATAATATGGGGCTGGCCTTAGAGTCAGAAAGTCCTGCCTGATACATCCTGGCTGGATGACTCCAGGTAAGTTACTTTTCCTCTCAGTGCCCCAGGTAGCTCAGGTGCCAATCAGCATTGGCAGATGGGGATCCTCAGTAAAAGCTCCCTTTACAAATGAAATGCTAGGGCTGGTCAAAGAGAAAAAAAGGCTCAGATCAGTCTACGATAGCAAAGAAGAAAAGCCAAGAGACAAACATGGGAGATTTCCTCTGCTTTCACCAATCACACAAATTGTATGATGTCAAGAATCTACAGTTTCTCCTTACACAGATATTACCAAGTTCTGGAAGAAGAGTGGCAATATTTGGGGTGGAGACTAGAGGTTATATATTAGCACCAGGGGAGCTCAGGAACTCCTCACATCAGTTTCAAATTTCATTTGAAATTTTATATCAAGCCCTTTCATCCACATTTTGCTTAGAAGGAAAATATTTAAAATATCCTGCTGGTGGCAGCAATAACCTATTTTTAACTTTCATAAAATAAATCAAACCTAAGATTTATAGGCAAACACATGTAAGAAAGAGGTAACTTGTTGTACACAAGAATATTTTTAAGCCCCCGATATGTTTAAACTCATTTTTTAAAACTACCTCCTTTTTAAGGTTTGAGGGATTTTTTTTTGTTTTTTGTTTTTTTTTTTTAATGAGCATTTTACTGTTACGTATAATAAGGGCCCTTAGGTGGCACAGTAGATAGAGCATTGGGCCTGGAGTCAGAAAGATCTGAGTTCAAATGTGGCCCCTGACACTTATTAGTTGTGTCACCCTAAGGAGGTCACTTAACTCCAGGTCGCCTTGGTTTCCTCATCTGTAAAATGAGCTGGAGAAGGAAATGGCAAAGCATTCCAGGATCTTGGCCAAGAAAACCCCAAGTGGGGTCACAAAGAGTGGGACACAACTGAAATGAGTGAACAACACAACAACACTAATTAGGCCTTTCAGAATGTCACAGTCGGAGCAGGCAGACTTCAGAAAACCTGCAAATACTTACATGCACTGATGCAGAGTGAAGTGGCCAGGAGAACACTGTACACAGTAACAGCCACGTTGTGCGATGACTAACTTTGACGGGCACATCTCTTCTTAGCAACGCAAGGATCCAAGACAACTCCAACGTACTGATGATGGAAAATGCTGTCCACATCCAGAAAAAGAACTATGGCGTCTGAATGCAGATCAAAGCATATTATTTGCTCTCTTCTTTCCCTTTTTTTTGTTTCTTCTTTCTCATAGTTTCTCCCATCGGTTCTAATTCTTACTTACAACATGACTAATGTGAAAATAGGTTCAATATGAATGTATATGTAGAGTCTATATCAAATTATATGCTGTAATAGGGTGGGGGAGGGAAGAGATGGGAAGAAAATTTGGAGCTCAAAATCTTATGGAAGTTAATGATGAAAACTCAAAATAAATAAATAAATAAATAAATGAAATCACTGTAGACAATAAAAAAAGAATGTCACGACTCCTAGATGTTCCTGGTCACGTGCTAGGTGAGAATGAAAAGGATTTGTTGACACTTTAGAACGATATGATAGACTAAGTAGTCCCTTGGTTGTTCCCAGACAGAAAGAGCAGAAAAGAGGAGAGGGCTACAAGTGATAAATGAAGAATGATCCACTTTGGTTTCTGTTTGCCAGATGACAAGATGTGATATCAGCGAGGGATACGGAGAGACAAGGATCCTTTCTAACGCAGGGCAATAGAATCCTGGTCCACATGTTCTCTAGGGCAGGGCTTCTTAAACTGTGGGTGGTGAAGGTGAAGGTCCAGACCCAGAGTTTAAGAAGTGCTGCTTTGGGCAAGAAAAACTTGACTAAGTCAGGTAAGTTGACTTACCTGAAAGGTAAAGACTTTGCCTCTGCCTCTCCCCTCTTAGTGTTCCCTCTCTTTCAGTAAGTCTGTCGTGTCAGTGGCAGCAGGAAGGCCAAGGGGCCACCAGAGTGGTTGTAGTAATGGCAGCAGTTGGGAGTGGCAAGAAAAGAGTTTGCCAGAGTGAGAGTTCAAGAGCAAGAGGGAAAGCCTGAGAGCAGGAGATGGAGGCAAAGGGAAAGAAGATGTATAGCAGCCTTTAAAAAATGTTTATGTCCCAACAAAGTTTGAATTGATTAGCCTCCCAAATGACTGTATTAGTAGTGATAAAACAGGCATGCTGTAAGACATGCTATGATTCTTGTATGCTTAGCAATCCCTTTTTGGGTGGGAATCAACTTGTGGAAACACCTAATTCACATGTGTACATTAAGTACTTTTTTCACTTTCTAAGTCTAAGGGATACCTTAGACTAAAATCAAAGGAACATCATTGTAATCGACAGCTTTCCTTGGGATTGGTACAGGCTGCCAATTCCTGTGACCTCAGCGCATCGATGCCATTGTGCTGGACAAAAATGAACTCTCAGAAGCTGTGGAAAGGATTTCTCTCTGTTAATGGTATCAGCATTCCACTGGTCAAGTAGTTGTCCAAGTAATCACCAAATTCCCTCCCTCTCTCCACATTCTATGGATTCTACCTCAGACTCAAGGCAGGATGTGTCCTATGCCTTCAACAACTAAAGAAATCCATTCCCAAACAGCAGAACAAACAGATCATTCTGTGTCTTCATCAGTGGCCCCTTCTCCATCGGGAGTGTTGCTTAAAATGTTCTTTGTGTCTTTTACTTTACCCCCCACTACCGAGTTCTACTGCTCTCTTCATTCTATTTGTCTTCTTTCCTTTCTGTCACCTGTTCTTTAATGTCTAAGATTTTGTACAAAAAGCTGGCCTTTCCTAATGATCACCAGACCCTCAAAACATGCTACATATATCGAGGTCTTTGATTCATTCATGTATTCAGTGAGCATTTTGTTGATGCCTACAATGTTTTGGGCACTGCAATAAGTGTGGGGACACGAAGACAAAGAGGAAAGAGATCTTGCTCTCAAGAAACCTGCGATCTATTGGGGGAAACAACATGTACAAGGAAGTAAAAAATTAAGTACAAAATAATTTCCACAGAGGACACCAGCAGCTTTTGGGGGTGGAGAGGGAGAATGAGGATAGGCTTACCATAAGAGGTGGTGTCTGAGATGAGTTCTGGAAGAAGGTAGGGATTCTAGGTAGTACAAGTGAGGATGCAGTGAATTCTAGACATGAGGAACAGTCTATGCAATCATCATTATCATCATCATCATCATCATCTTGTAAGGCTTTAAGGTTTGCAAAACCCTTTATAAATATCTTGTTTTATCCTCACAACCACCTTGGCAAGTAGGTACTATTATTATACCCATTTTACAGATGAGAAACCTGAGACAGACAGAGGTAAAATGACTTTTGCTCAGAGTCACACAGTTAGTAAGTGTCTGAGGCTGGATTTGAACTGAGGTCTTCCTGATGCTGGGTCCAGCTCTGTGCAAAGGTAGAAGACGAGAGATGGACTCTTTTATGTAAGTAATAGCAAAAAGGCCAATCTGACTGAAATGTAGAGGGAACGAAAGATAGCAATATGCAGTAAATCTGTAAAGGTAGGCAGCCTGAGCCAAATAGTGAAGGTCTTTAAATTTGAAAGTGATGGGCTTATATTTTTTTCTAGAGGTAGAAGGGAGCCAATGGAGTTTCCAGGGAGTTTCCAGAGCAGGGGAGATACGCTCAGACCCATGATCTAGGAATGACACTACAGGAATGTCAGTTTGGCAGTTATGTGGAGGATGAATTAGAGAGGGGAAAGAGCAGGGGCTGGGAAACTAATCAGCAGACTATTTGCATAGTACAAGTGATGGTTAGTAAGGGCACAAACGAAGGTGGTAGCTGTGTGAAGGGAAAGGAGGAGATGGATGGGACAAATGCTATGGAATACAATCGACAAAAAATCTGTCAACCGATTGGCTATGTGGGATGAAGTGAGTGAGACGCTTAGGATCAATCTGAAGTTACAAATCAGGGTAAGTGGGAGGATGGTGGCTCCCTCTATAGCAACAGAAAGGTTAAGGACGGCAGGGCCATTTGGGGAAGTAGATAATGAGGTTTTTTCGGATGGGTTGAGTCTGAGATGCTGACAGGACACTAGGGGAAAAGGCCCAATATGCAGTTGATGGCTTGGGACTAGAGCTCACCAGCCAGAGCAGAGCTTGGTATGGATGTGGGAGTCCCACAGGTGACCCTAGTGGAGCTGAAGAAATCGTGAGAGAGAATGTAAAGAGAGAAGAGAGCCAAGGAGAGAGCTCTGGGACATGCCCAACAAGGAGGAAGAAGCAGCAAAAGAAAATGACAAAGAAGAGTGAGACAGACAGGAGACGCACAAGGGGAGAATGACGTCATGAAAACCCATGGAAGACAGAATGTCTAAGAGAAGGGCACAGCCAAACAGCGTCAGAGAGGTCAAGAAGGATAGGAACAAGGCCATGCAATTGATAGATCATTGGTAATTGATAAAGAGCTGGCCTTGGAACCAGGAAGACCAGGTTAAAGTGTAGCCTCTAACACATACAAACTGTAAGATCATAAGTAAATCACTTAACCTCAGGGCTCTAACCTTGGAGAGTGAAACTTTAGTGAAGAGATAGAGTTGGGAGCCAGATTTCAAGTGGATGAAGAGTGAGTAGGAGGTGAGAAAATGGAGGAATAAGATAATACTGAAGTTTCTGAGTAAGAGAGGGCCATGGTCAGAACCATGTATTAGGAATTTTACTTTGGCAGCTTTGTGAATGGGGTGGAGACTGGAAGCAACACGTCTCATGTCGGTCCCCTTCTCTCCATCCCTACTACCACCCTAGCTCAAGCACTCACTTTTGTACCGGTGTCTTTATAGTCCTTCACATCTCTGCTCTCACTCACTTCAATCCATCATTTAAACCCAAGGCAGAATAGTCTGTCTTCCACAAAGATTCGGTTATGCTGTTCCTCTGTCCAGATGTTTTCGGTGGCTTCTATCGTAGGAGCTTGTGAAGCGATATGGAAGCTATTCTTTCAGTCATTTAAGGCCAGCCACAAGAACATCACCTGTCCACATGTATCTTCCATCTCTTCTCTCCATCCTCCGTGGTACAGTAGACGTGTATGGATTAGTTTCTCAAGCAAACCCAGCCATCTTGCACCTCCTTGCGTTTGCTCTAGAGCAGGGGGAGGGAACCTGTGGCTTCGAGGCCACATGCAGCCCTGTAGGTCCTCAAGTGTGGCCCTTTGACTGAATCCAAACTTCACAGAACAAATCCCCTTGATAAAAGGATGTGCTCTTGGGTGTTCAAATGGACCACAATCTAATCAGGTATTCCACAGATAGAATGAGGGTATTACAAAAATTATACACAGAAAACTATCAATATATAAGAAATAGCAAGACTTGTAGGGTATGCCTGTAACAATGTAAACTAGAGAAGCCTTGAACTCTTCTTTTCTCCACAGGGAAATAATAATCCAAAAACCAATTTTTAGTATTCATTCTGAATCTGAATTTGCTATTATATAAGCAGGAAAAAGCTGTACATGTAGAAAAATTGCATATTATTAGATTAGATTAGACTTCTCCAAGTTTTTACAATGTTATCAGTCATTACAGAATGTCCTTTTAAGTATGCACATTCCAATGTCTTAGTCTCTTCCAAGCAAGCTTGTGGACTTCTTGATGACCTCGAGAACCATCAGAGTGAAAAAGCATAGTGCACTGGAAAGAGCACTAGCTCAGGAGTCAGGTGACCTGGGTTTAAATCCCACCCCTGATATTTACTACCTGTATGAACTCGGGCAAGTCACTTAACTTCCTTGGGCCTCAGTTTCCTCATTTTCCACAGAAAATGAGGGAGCTGAACAAAGTAATCTGATCTATGATCTGAAGTTTAAGTCAATAGCACCACGGAACTGACGTCAAGGTTAGGAAAATAAGTGACTGTATTTTCTTACAGAGAGAGGCAGAGCGGCAGAATGAACAGAGTCATGAACCAGGGAGACACGGGGTCAAGAACTACTTCTGATATTAACTGGCTGCGTGACTATGGGGAAGTCACCCTACCTCTCAGTGCTCTGGGCAAGAGAAGGTGCCAATCGGCATTGGGAGAGGAAGTTTGCTCATCCAGGAGTATCTCACACTAATGAAATCATTGGTCCAATCCCTGTTCTTATCACCATTTGCTACAGGTTCTGGCTCCTTCAGAACTAAGCAGCTGCGGTGGAATGGTAGCTCCCATTTGTACCAGTGTGGCATTGTCTCCCTACAAAAAGAGAAGAGAGAAGCCAGAAAAGACTGGCCACTTTAGGTTTACAACAGCTGTCCCTCTCTACACCCATACAGAACCAGACTGAAGGAAGCTCCCTGCTGCCTTTCATTCCTTTCCTATTACTCCTTGAATCTTGGACGTCTGGCTTCTAACCTCAACACTCAACTGAAGTCATTCTCTCCAAAATTACCAGCGATGTCTCAGTTGCCTGATCTGATGGTCTTTTCTCAGTTATCCTTCTCGATGTATCTTCTGTATCTGCCACTGATGACCATCATCTTCTCCCTAGATCTTTTCTCCTCTCTGGGTTTTCATGGCATTACTCTCTCCTGCTTCTCCTCAAACTGTTAGAGTGCTCCTTCCCAATATCATTCGCTGGCTCATCATGCAAATCACACCCCCTTACCTGGGAGCATTCCCCAAGTCTCCCCACTGGGAGTTTCTCTCCCGCTGGCCTTGTTAGCTCCCAAGGATTTAATCATCATGTCTATGCAGGTGACTCACACACCTATATATTCAGTCCCATTTTCGCCCCTGAGTTCCAATTACATATCACCAATTGCCCACTAGATATTTCAAATCCTAAAGGCAACTGAAACTCATCTTTTCTAAAACAGAACTCATTATATTTTCACCTAAATCAATCCGTCTTCGAAATTTTTCTCTTTATGTTGAAGGCATCATTATTCTTCCCCTCTCCCAGGCTTGTAACCTCAGTGTAATCCTTAACTCTTCAAGCTACTTCACCCTCACTCTTCTAATAAAGCTGCTCAATATTTTGCTGTTTATACTTCTTGTAACATCTTTTACATCTAACCCCTTCTCTCTAGTCATGTGACTACTGCCTTACTACTATAATGGCATTCGAATTGCTCTCCCTTCCTCAAGCCTCTCCTCACTTCAGTCCATCTTTAAATCAGAGGAGTCAAACTCCAGGCCACAAAACTCTCTAATGTAGACAGAACCAGATTTAAATGTAACTGGGAAATGTTCAACAAAATAAACAAAATAGAATATGACACAGATAATGTTAATTTGTGATTTTCTAAGTCAATATGCAACCTGCATGGATTTGTTTCTATTTGAGTTAGATAGCACCACTCTACACCATCACCAAATGCTTTGTCTAAAATACAGGTCTGACCATGTTATACCCTTACTCAGTAAACTCCCTGTTACCTCTAAGATTAAAAATAAACTTCTCTGTTTAAAGTCCTTCACAACCTTGTCCTAACCTAGCTCCCAATCTCTTTGGATATTTCTCCCATTCCCAAATTCGCTCTACAATCCTGCCAGACCAGCCTCGTCTCTGTCCCTCACCCACGTCACTTCCTCTCCCATTTCTGCATCTTTGCATTCACTATTGCCCATACCTGGAATGTACTGCCTCATTATCTCTGCCCCCCATCCCTCCTTTAATGTAGCACTACCTGCTACATGAAGCCTTTCCCAATCCTTCCAACTGCTTAGGAACCTCCCTCCAAATTGCCTTGTACTTAACAGCTGCTTAGAAATAAATTACTTTGTGGGCTCTGGGGACCAAGCTTTGAGATTCCCTTTTTAAATAAATGAAGCTTCCAAAGCCCTTCTAGACTGAATCTCTCCAATGACTGCTTTTCATGACTAATCTATTTTCTCCCTTCAGTTCAGGGTTCTTGCTAAGAGCCAGGCACCTGTCCTCTGGTACCTCCCAATGGCTGTAAAGTCTGCCCCATGGGTTGGCTGAGAGCAAAGACTGCAAACCAAAAGAGAGCAATAATCTGTGTTTATATCACCCATGCTTTGGGCAAAGCCCCAGAGATGAGCTTTCACACCAGCCAAAATAAATGCAATTTCCATGAATGTTAATTTTCCTTTCAAAAATTTTAAGTTAAATTTTTCTCTGTTATTATGAAGTTATCATTAAAAAAAACCAAAACATTTAAATATACAAGAAAGAAGAATGTATACAAAAACTGTGAACTTCTGTTATGTACAGTTTTTTGGGGGGAAGATTCATAATGTTAATTTTCAAGTGTTTCTTTGGGCTCACATGTAATTAGGAAAACACTGTTAATATTTTGCTATATTTATATAATTTGAGAAGAAATGTTAGGGTTTGGACATATGCACCTAAAATCTAAGTTTAAGCATACCAAGACAAGATTTTAATCCTCCCACGCTTTCATGACTCACAAAGCAGGATTGCAGCATCATTTTGCTTCAAAGTTTGAGATGCTTTGTCTGTGCACCACTTTACCCTGGAATGGTGAGGCTGGAATGATCATGTGAGGGTAACTCCAGGTGTAACCCTACACCCCTTTAAATACTTGATTCATTCCTTTCATCAATATTCCCACGGGAGCGCTTAGCAAAAACAAATGAATCTAGCAGGGACCGTCACGTAATGTACACTGTATTTCTGCCAATGGTTAAATTAATTACTGTCCACGTTTAAAGTGCAGGCTCATCTCTCTTCTAGAAAAGAAGGTAAAGAGGCTCCAGAAAGGCCTCGTCACTCTCCAGGCTATCCAAGAGAATGTGCTTCTTTAAAAATAGAAGAGGTCTTCAATGTGAAAACAAAGAAGGAAAAGGATCGAAAGAGACTAGGGCTTGCAGGGTGGTAGGAGAACGCCAAACCGAGAAGGTGAAGAAGAACCATTGGAACCAAAGATCTGAAGCTCCTTCTCAAGAAGAGGAAAACGGTAGATTCACAGGACCACAATGAGACACGGAAGGGACCTCGCCTGGCTGCCGAGGACCAGAGCCCCAAAAGAGGCAGAGACACACAGTGGGATTTGACGACTCCTGGCAGGCATCCAGGACATGGCAAAGGAACTCCCAAGACTCGTCAAGCCGGATTACCACCACTCAACAGAAGGGGTGCTCAGAAATTCACAGGACACTCAATCTAAGAAAGAAGCCAGCAATAAGCCATACCCTCAACTGTTAAACACAATTCACAAACTGAGCTAGAGATCTTAATTCAAGGAAACAAATTTGACCTCTTAGGTGAGATAAGACCTAAGAATGGGTCATGACTCCAAAAGAATATAACTTATTTCAAGAGGATAAGACAGGCAAAATTGGGGGCCTCAGGGGGCAGGGGAAGAAGAGTGGCACAGCAGTATTATAGTAAGAGCCTAAACAGATGTTAATGATAATTTAACCCACGAGAAGGTGGGGAAACCAGTGATGGAAACTTCTGGATACGGATACTGCCAATAAGAAAGAGCTGGCTGCTGGGATGAAGATGATGTGGAACTTCAAAAGGAAGTTAACTCATGTATCGCAAAAATCATGAGAGAGAAGAGGAGAACCAAGTACAGGTTGACATGCACCCCAGGTTAGATTTCAGAGTATACAGGAAAAAGCTAGGGAGAATCCTGTAAGCTAAAATCCTAAAGGGAAAGTCAGTTGAGGAGAGATGAGAAATGCTCAAGAATGGAATGCTGAAGATCCAAAGTAAAACGATTCTACTGAGATGGGAAAGGGGATATCGTCTAAAAAGTCAGATACGGGTACACGTGGCACTCGCTGACCAGCTTAAATGCTAAAAAGACCTGTACAGAAGATGGAAACAAGAGTAGGCAAAGGCAGACAAATATAAAGCTATATTTTATATATAGTTTTATAAATATAAAACACAATTCTTACAGAACTGTGCCAAAGCCAGGAGTACTAAAGCTCAGAAAAAGCTAAGGGCAAAAAAGAAGTTTTATTTGGGTTAAAGAGGAGAATCACAGAAAGGAGAGGACCTCTTCTAGGGGACAATGGGAGAATGAAGAAGAGAAGGCAGAGCTGTTCCATTCTTCCCTTGCTTCCCTTTTCTCTACAAAGGACAATGACCTTTAAATTAGGTTGGACAGAACAAAAATGGTCAATGCTGAGTCGAAACCCAAAATAAGTAGGGAGGGAGAGTGAGAAAGCACCTAGCTAACCTCTGTGAGTTCATTACTAGGCCCAGATGACCTTCATCCCTGTTTCAGATCTGTGTTGGTATACGACAGAAATCACAAAGCTCTTCAAGTATTAAAGTTTCAACTGAAATCAAGAGTAATTACCCACCACTTCTCTGTCTTCAATGTGGAAGACCAGACTCAAACAAATGTATGTGGGGAAATGCTACATGGGTGAAAATGGGGAAGAGAGTCATGGGAAGAATAAGGGCCAAATGGCTCTCCTGTCAGTGCTCAGCCACGTAGATGACACCCATTTGGTTGAGAGTACTTCCAGGAATCCTCTCAGGCATTAATTCACTTTGCTGAACATATCCTAAGCCTAAACTATGCGCCAGGCAGGGACTGTGTTTAACTGAGGATCTGGAAACAAAAATGACATAAGCCCTGCCCTTGCACTGGTATTCATGCCTTTCTACTGGGAAGGATATATGCCAGAGGGAAAGAGTGCTAATAACTGGGGAAATCAGGAAGAGCCTTATATAGGAGGCAGCTTATACAAGAAACTGTGTTTTGGAGGAAGCCTGGGATTCTCCAAGTTAGTTAACAAGCATTTATAAAGCACTTACTATGTGTCAGGCACTGCATTAAGCGCTGGGAATGCAAAGCAAGACAAAACTAAATTCCCTGACGTCAAGAAGCCCACATTTCAATGGCAGAGACAACATGCAAACGACTATGTAGATACAAAACACATTGCGTTGTAGAATACATGGAGATGAGGAAAGTGTCAAAAGACTGGAAAGGTAGGAAAGGGCCAGGTTGTAAATGGCTTTAAAAGTCAAATTGAGGATTTTCTTTTTGATCCAGAGGTCATGGGGAGCCACTAGAATATACTGAGGAGAGGGCTGACGAGGTCAGATCCGCATTTTAGGAATATCACTTTGGATGTTGAGTGGAGAATGAATTGAAATGGGGAAAGGCTAAAGACCGGAAGATCATAACCCAGTCAACTATTACCATAGTTCAGGCAAGAGGTGACGAGGGTCAGCACAGTAGAGAGAAAGGGATGTGTGTGAAATCTTTGGTGAAGGTAGAAAGGATAAGATTTGGCAACAGACTGGACACATGGGGTGAATTCAAGTGAGTAGTCAAGTATGACACCAAGGGTGGGAACCTAAGTGACTTTGAGGATGAAAAGGGAACTCACAGAAAATGACCTCAATTTTTTTGTTGTTGTTGTTAATATAAGATGCAAAGTCTTGAACTTATAGATTGGGAGAAGGGTGTGTGTGGGAGGCTTGAAATGGAATAGAATGTTTGGGATAGCTTCATTGGAGAAAGAGATGGAGAATCAATTACGCAGGAGTAAACAAACTAACATGCTGCAGTAAGGGCCTAGTTGAACTTCGGTGATAATAATTTACAATGTGTCCAGTCAGCATGGTTGTAAGACTTCTCCCAGCTCCCTTCAGCAGCCTGTAAGTAGGAATGGAGGCTGATGGTAGGACTAATCTGGAGTTGAGGTTATAGCACAAGTGGGTGAAGGATTCAGAAATAAGGTAGCATAGAGCTGAAATGGCTAACTAGAGGATACACAGTGGAAAGAAGAGAAAGTGAATTCAGAGTAGGAGTAATGGCCTGAGAAAGTACTGAGAGGCTGAGGGGGTCTTCAAGGAGATTTCTGAACAGTACCAGCTATAGGTGAGAGTGAGAATGAGAATGAGAATGTTTAGTAAATTCATTTAATGACTAAAGTTTGGACTCAAATAGCTCTCATGGGTCCACTGCATTTCTTTGCACCATACTGAAATAACAAATGAATATTACCTTTGAAGATGTCTGTCCTCCTTATTACAAACATTTACTTACGGCTGTCTCCGATCTTCCATTTAAATATTGTAATTTCAAAATGGGATCTACTGTCTTAATTTTGAATGACATATAAAGAGTAGTGTAATCTAAAGTGATATTCTATTAATATATGGAATATAATATTAAAGACTTTATTCTTTCAGTAGATGCTAATGGTCTTGTTACCACGGCACATTTATTCTTTTAATTTCATGTAAATTTAAATTTTATGATGTTTGCTTCTCTGAGATTATATAATCCTTTTTTATTATTAAAAAGAATCACAATTATGCAAATGATGATATCCAAGGAGACAAGCAGCAATTAACTATGAAAGACAGGCTGTTACTATACTCCATCTATTCACAGGGAATGAAATTGGACTTTCCTTAAAATAAACCTTTAATAAGAAATTTCAGTCACTACCATTTTTAAAGGCAAGCGATTTTTTGAGAAAGAAGTTTGTGCTGCTGCCATGATCATTCTACATTTTGATATTTAAGGTTTTTCTTGAGTATATTTTCCTCTACTCTCTTGTAAAAAAAAAAAAAACGAATGGTTCAGCACTTCAGGGATAGGTGACAGGAGAACAAACTTCCCTAGGTTTCTATACCTCAAATTACCTCATTATTAGAAAAACTGGTCAGGAAGTAATTTAAAATTTTATCAAGCTAACTTTTTTTTTACTCACAATTTTCTATCATTAAAACTATTTTTCATTATGACCCTTTGACATTTATGGAAGAAGAAACGTTCACGGGCTCACTCTGCCCCCAATGGGAGGTAGGGGCCAAGGAGTCCATTGCCATTGCTGCCATATATTGATACTGAGGTGCTGTAAGAGTGAGGTGCCCAATAAGTGCCAATACTATATTCCAAGGGGCCTAAAGAATTGGGAGAATCAGAGTTCAGGCAACGTATACTGGCTGTTGAATACAGAAAAGGGCACAGTACTGACCTTCAGGAAAAAAGTAAAGACGGGAGATAGGACCGAGGTGACTATGCACACAGATTGACTGTACTTAGGTTGGGATCTGGATGCTTACAGTTCCTTTAAATTTTCTTTTTTGATTAAGGAAAAGGGGAGGTGGAGAAAAAAGGGTATGTGTGATAGAACACATATATCCTCCACGCCTCATGGTCTGACACATAACTGTACATGAGCCAGAAACACTACCCTACCTGTGCATACCCAGTCCATGCTTCATGTATGCCTATGATATAGGTATTGATTTTACCCATTATGAATATACAGTCCATAACCCCAGCTGGGCTCTCACTGCTATTAGGCAATCCTTCTTATTCTGCTCTTATTGACACCCTATCTCGATCTCCATGGTGACTATTTCAAACTTTTTATTCTACCTTTAAGTATCTCTATCCCCCCAACAGATTATTTAGCTTCATAAGATCACAGATTTAGGAGTCAGAAGTGACCTCAGATGTCACCTGCTCATTTTAAATATGGGGAAACTGAGGGACAGATAGGTGAAATGACTTGCTCAAGGTCATACAGGTAGTGATTGTCAGAAAATTACTTTGGCACCTGGCTATTGTATAGACTGGAGTGGGAAGAGATTTGAGCCATGGAGATCAATTTGGGAGTGGCTGCAATGGAGCAGATGAGAGGTGATGAGGCACTGAATTAGAGTAGTGGCTATGTGAAGGAAAGGGGACTGAGGAGAGAGATGTTGTGACAAGATTTGGCAACTGAATGGATATATGAAGTAAGAGTGAAGAATCAGGAGAAAGAGAGGACGCTGAAGTTTCTAATTCAGGCCCTGGTAGGTCACAATTACTAATGATGGGTTCATTAATCTTTGATAATAGCTTAACCCAGGTGAAACCTCCATGCCTTTTTAGTTTGTCAATAACCATTTATTAAGCACCTACTATGTGCCAGGCACTGTGCAAAGCGCTGGGCGTACAAAAAGAGGAAAAAGATGGTCCCAGCTCTTAAAGAGCTCCAAGTCTAACGGGGGAGACAATATTCAAACAACTCTATACAAACAAGATACAGACAGCATAAATTGGCAGTCATCTCAAATCGATGGAATTAGCAATAAAGGGAATCAGGAAAGGTTTCTCATAGAACATGATATTTTAGCTGAGACTTAAAGGAAGTCAGCCAAGCAAGGAGGTAGAGATAAGGAGGGAGAGCATTCCATTCATGAGGGATAATCAGCATCTCATATAGTGCCTGGAACAAAGTATGGACAGGAACGGGGATTGATTCTGTAATTCCATTGGTGTAGGTTGACTCTCAAATGAGAAAACTCCTTCTCCTTATGGAGGTTGGCATTCTGAGCCAGCAGAGCACTGAGTGGTTAAATGACTTGCCCAGGATCACATGACAAGGATGGGTCTGAACCAAAATCCTCTTGGTTTCCAAGTTCTTCTCCTAAGCTGCCTGGAATACAGTAGGTATTTAATAAATGCTTTGTGACTGACTGAGTAGATGGACCACAAGAAAACAGAGTAGTAGAGGGAAAAGTTTTGATGTAGGTGAAGGCAACATTGAGAGGACATAGCACTATCCACATAGAATAGGCTTGTCAGTAACTGGATGGCGTGCTCTGGATACAGTGGGTTCCCTGTCACTGGAGGTCACCAAATAACTTGTCCTGGATGATGAAGAGCGGATCTGGGGACTGGAATAGGGGGAACTAGATGGTCGATGAGGCTCCTTTCAACTCTGCAGTTCTGTGAGCTTAGGAGATATCACAAGGGTAAGCAAGAGGACACCGAGCACGTACGTGTCTGTGTATGTATGTATGCATGTATGTATGTATGTACAGCACGGAGAACGAGAAAGTGCCCAAAAGAAGTGATGTGCATGACCTGCCCTGCTTCATGGTTCTGCTTCCCAAAAGCCTTGTAAATAATTGCACCTAAGGCATTTCTGAGTAGTGGAAGGACTTAGAAAGGGTTAAATCTTATAGGTCAGTGGGCTCCAAATAAGAAGCTTTGGCCTTCCATGAGGCTGTGGTCAATTAGAGTACTCCCAAGAGGAATGTGCTGAACCAATCACAGGCCTATCTCTAATAGAACCACATCTACCCTTATCCTCTCCCCACCCCCACCCACACTCTCCAACTTCATCTGCTCGCTGGGCTATGCCCGCTTCCAATCTTCTCCCGTCTAAGTCCCATTTGGATTCTTCAGGTCACTTATAACCTAATCTATACCATTGTACCCACAACAGTATGACTCCTCACTCTCTCCTGCCCCATATGTCCGATCAGTTGCTAAAGCTTGTCATTTATCCTTCCACATCTCTCACATCTGTCCTCTTCTCTCTACTTACACATCCAGAATCCTAGTTTAAGCTCAAATTACTTCTCACCTGGACAACTGCAATATCCTTCTAATTTATTTTCCTGTCTTAAGGTTCTCCTCACTCAAAATTCATCCTCCACACAACTGCCAGAGTGATTTTCCTGAAGTATGCCTGACCATGTCACTCATCTACTTAATAAACTTAGCGACTCCCTATTTTAAATTTCTATTTAGTGAAAGTTTTATAATGTACATCATTATTACTATGGTAGTACATGCATATAATTTAAAAGTAAACATATATTGATGTGGTGTGCTCAATTTTTTTTTTTACTTGATACAGATGCACAATCAAAAAAGTCTGGCCACTACTATCCGAGATCAATCAATCATTCAACCAACAGCATTTACTAAACATTTACTTAGATAATTAATGGCACAGTGGCTAGAGAGTTGGCTTTGGAGCCAATAAGACAGTGGTTCAAGTCTCACCCTTGACACATACTGGCTGTGTGGCCCTGTACAATTCACTTGACTTTTCAATGTTCTGGGCACCTCATCAAGACTAAGTTGCAGAGAAGGTGCCACCTTGCATGAGTAGAGGGAATTTTCTCACCTAAGAGTTCCTGGTATCAATGAAATTATTTAGTCACTACTATTACCAATTAATGAATTAGTTCTATCAGGCCAGATCATCAAGCTCATTGTAAGCTTTTCTCTAAACAAGTGATTACACTGTAAATCCTCCAGAGTGAAGAAAAAAGTAGAACAAGTAGTCTAAAGCTTGCCTGAGTTGTACTGGCTATATGTTTTCAGCAATACCAATTCATTACTACTGACCTTGTAGATGGCTATCAGAGATCATCTTTTATGACAAGGGACACTACTCAGGTAAGAGTTATTGAGTAAGAGAATTATTTTTGTATGATCAGAGATGGGACCCAATAAAATGAAAGAGTCTGGAATTCTCCTCAAAAGAATTACAAGAGCATAGTTTCTGCTTCTCTCAGAACAGGAATCCCCAAGTTCATCCTTGCTTTCACAATTGTCTTTTTCTAGCTTTGCAGACTGAGTCATATGCAGTATCGGGAGAGGCCAACATGAGAGATGACCATTTGGAGGACAGATAATAGTTAGCTGGCCAACCTGTCAGTTCATAAAAACCTGAGGGCTGGACCTGTCCCCACAGAGTAAAATCAAGTGATCAGTTTCTAAGGGTATCCTAATTCATTAATATCTGTCATTTCCTCTTATTTATAATGCTTTAATATATCAAGGAAACTGATCTCATCAATATGCATACGCTCTCAGTGCAGACTGCAACCTGTCTGCACCTCATCTGGTACCATTCTCATCCACGAACTTTCATAAATATTCCACCAAAGCTCTATCAAATGTACTGTAAGCCCTAGTTTGGGTCTTTTAGCATTCTGTGGATACTAGTACAGCATTAAAGCTACTGACTTGCCATCTCTCATTCAGAGGCTAGAATAATCCGTAATTTGTAGCTATATAACTTCACCAGGAGGATGGTGGCATTATAAAGATAAAGTGCCAAGGGGCAGAAATTTATGTATAATTTCTTAAAGTCTTAGTAATCCTTGTATCAACTGAGGAAGAAAACAAGTATAAGTCTATGCACACTAAAGGTGCTCCCCACTGTCATAGAAGCTGTTGGGATCCCAATGGATGATGAGGTGCTCCAGATTCTCTTTTGGGGAGAATAGTGGAAGGCCTCTTTTAATGACATGCATGACCAGTATAAGTGAAGTGGCTTCACGATCTACACAGGAAAAACCAAAAAGCCTACGGTCCAAACTATGAACTATAATGAAGAACAATCATTGGTATACATACCTTAGACAGACACTATAGACAGAGAATGAGTGGGGTTCAGAAGTGAATATGAGGAAGAAAATAAGTTGGGCTGGATCTGGAAAATAACCCCCTGTAGTTCTGCATTTAAAAATATTAAAATAATTTTTGTTTCAAATCATTAATTTCCAAATAATTCTCTCCCCCTTCTCTCATCATTCACCAGAGAGTTATTCTTTTTAACAAAGAATTATAAAAATAAGAAAAAAACCCTTCAGCAAAACTAACCAACACATCAGTGGAGTCTGAGAATATATGCAATGTTCCACACTTAAAGTCTCTCACCCCTGCAAAGACAGTAAGAGAGGTGAATTCTCTCCTCGTTTCTCTGAGGCCAAACTTGATCATTCAGTTTCATTTTTTATTGTTGTTTTTTTCATTCCCATTAGCACTGTGGATACTGTTTTACTGGTTCTGACCCTGCTTCTAACCCTAATTCTAACCCTCTGCATCAGTTTGTAGAAGTCTTCATATTCATCACTTCTTAAATAAAAAGAATAAATTAATTTTTCATTAATATCTAAACAAAATGGCTAGGCATTATCTGTACCAGAGAACCACTAGAGGCTTTTCCAGTAAGATTAGGGATAAAGTTCGGGTGCTCATTTATTCATTGTTACCACTATTATATGACATAGTACTAGGAATACTTGTGTAATATTCTGCCCATTTGAAACTTAGCCAAACTGAAGGTCTGAAGCAGGAAAAGATAGACATTAAAATGTAAAACATTTTTAAAACATGGACATCGTGTTAATTTGTGGTAATTGATTATACTTATTTCTTACTGGGGGGGGTGATGACTTAGTGAGTAATGGTATAGAAATTTTCTAAAAAAGAAAGATTAGTACCACTTCCAACTTCATCCCTTCTCTGCATCCCTTTCCTTTTATTCCCCTCTGGTTGACCTCTATTCCCAGTTTCTCCCATCCTGCCCTTGGGAGACACTGAACAGATAGGAGATGAAACATTTGGGCCAGGCAGGAAGGGGTAGAGGTTTTTAGTGGTAATGAGTTTTCATTTTACTAACTGAAATTGTATGTTTTATATTTAATCTTCCATCACCCCCCTCATGATCTTTAGCATGTCAAGCAAGGCCAGGGTGGGTCAAGGGTGCCAAGAAGCCTTAGGCTTCACCTTCCCAACCCCAAAGAATCTATAAAGAACTGAAAGGTTGGACACTCCCACTAGCCAATCTCTGGCGAGTATGGAATGAACCATACATGGGAGAGAGACTCTGACCTCACAGGCTGCCTGTGACCCGTGCTGAAAATGTCTTTGTGAGGCCACTCTGTTCTAGGATATAAGTCTAAGGCAAAGCTATCACTTCTTTATCCCCCACAGACGGGGAAACATCAAGGAGCTGAGAGATGGAGAACATCTCAGGTCCAGGTGAAACTAGGAAAGAGAACCTCAACAAAGTCCATCATTTCTCCAGCTCTGGCAGAGTAGGAGAAAAGCCCCTGAAAGGAGGCAGGTAGGAGTCTAAGTCCATTAAGAGTTACCAGGGCTTAAGTCTTCCGTATCGGGCAGTCCAGGAAGAAAGACTTGGGTATTTAAGCACTTAAAGATCCAAAGAGAAGAAAAGGACTGAGAGCGTGAGAGCAAGAAAATTGGTACCTGTCAAGGTCAAGGCCAAGACTTGGAACCAAAAGTGAAGGTGGTGTGAAAAACACCTGACATCAAGAGCTGAGGAACGGACCTTGGGACCTAAGTGAACACTTTATAATCTAAAGTCTTAAAGACGTGAAGATTCTATGGTAAGGGGTAGAGGGACTGAGTTTCATAGCTTGCCCCTACTTCTCTAATCATGTGCCCCTGTACATCCATATATTTAGCCATCATCCTTGCTCTCAGCCTGGCACCCATGGCAGCTGCCAAGAAATGCTACTATTGTGATGTGCAAGTGGCACCTCACTGCGTGGGTATCCCTATGAATTGTGGGGAAGAAGAAGATTGCTACATTGGGCATGGCACAGCTCAGGGTTTACCAGGAATTATAAAAAAGGGTTGTATACAGACTATCTCCTGTGACTGGCCGCAATCTATTACCCACCTGGATGTAACCTATAATCTGACTACCTACTGCTATCCAGGGGACCTGTGTAACGTGGTCCAACCCTGCCGGGTCACAAAGCCACTAGATGCTACTACTGCTGTCGCTGTGGCTGCTGGATTTCTACTGGCACTTCTTCTCTGCTGGCTGCTGTAAGCTGAAAGAAGGAAATGAATACCTTCCATTCTCCATCTCTTATTTCCCATCCCATCCTAGTAATCTCATGTAGATTGGAATGAAGTCAGCAGAGACAGAATCTGTGTTTTGTTTTGCGGTGTATAGTTAAAGGGGGATGAAGGAGGCCAGGGAGGGAGGGAGGCTCAAACTTATCGCAGCCACAAATGACTATCTTTGAAGCCACAAGACTTGGCTCACTTTTTCTATCTCATAATTTTTCCTCTATGGAAGCTATGAGCCCTCACAACCCTGGGTCTTGAGGTTCGGAGGAAGAGAGCTAGGCTATGCAAACCTGACTTCCCAAAATCCACTCCTACTCCCAGCTCCATTCTCCTGGGAAGGCTCCTAAAGGGGTGAGGGTCAAGCATACCTTGCTCATTTCTAATCATGGTGGGCTCTATGGGGCTTTGCACGGGGCCAGCTGATGAGAAAGAAGGGGATACGAGCTGAAGAAAATTAAGGCTTCACTGACAATTACTAAGCTGGTAACAGGAAGAAAAGAAGATGGCAATAGCTCAGGGTGACATAGGGAGCTGGCAGAGGTGGTGGCCATCTCACAAAGGTCGAACAGTATATTAGAGTCAATAAAGACATCTTTAACAAGTACCTAGAGCTGGGGTTGGGGAAAATGAAACAGACAGCCTGAGTACCTGGGTCCTGGAGAGTGGGGGGAGGTCTACCGAGTTTTGTAGGGGTAGGACAATTTTATCACAAGGCAAAGGAATACTATGTAGAGCTCAACTCAATCCAGGATCAGATTAGCTTAACATATTCTACCCCAGAACTAAGAATCATGAAAAAAATGACCTACTTTACACCTACAGACTACCTTCACTGACCACCACCCATGGGGATCATCTTTACATGTATTTTTTTTTACTTTACTTTTTTTTTTAATATCAATTTATTGTGAATTATCAACGATCACTTCCATAAGCTTCTGAGCTTCAAATTTTTCTCCCCCTCCCTCCCTACCTCCCTCCCCAAGACAGCACGCAATCTGACATAGGCTATACACATACATTCCTATTAAACATATTTTCACATTAGTGATGTTGCAGGTAAGAATTAGAACCAATAGGAGGAACCACCAGAAAGAGGAAACAAAACACAACAGAAGAAAATAAGTAGCAAATGGTATGTTTCGATCTGCATTCAAACTCCATAGTTCCTTCTTTGGATGGAAAGCATTTTCCATCACGAGGCCTTTGGAGATGTCTTAGATCCTTGTATTGCTGGGAAGGGTTAAGTCTATCAATATTAGTCATCACACAATGTGGCTGTTATTGTGTACAACGTTCTCTTGGTTCTGCTCACTTCACTCAGCATCAGACCATACGAGTCTTTCCAAGTGTTTCTGAAGTCTGCCTGTTCATCATTTCTTATAGCACAATAGTATTCCATTACATTCATATACCACAACTTGTTCAGCCTACATGTATTTTCATATTTTTGCTATTCTAATACCAGTCTGAGTGTCACATGTAACAATGCTTTTCAAAGTAGGTGGGGAGAGACAGAGAATGAATTTGATTCTTGGACACCTGGCTACCTAAGGGTGCTGGGTCCTGGACACAGAGATCCCCACATGGGCAAAGGTATGGAATCCTGGGGTCCCCCACCTTGTTAGTATCCTGAATTGCTCAACTCACCAACTTCTTGGTGGAAGGATCCCCATCACCTGGGGGTCTTTCAAGTACAGGTGGCCCAAGAAATATTCTTTTAGGTCTAGTTCTCAGGCCAGCCCATCCTTAGGGCCAGCTAGGGGGATGGGAGTAGATGGGGACTCTTCACAAAAAGCTAGCTAACAATTAGAGCTATCCAAAAGTGGCAAAGGGCAACCATGAAAGATAGTATATTTCACCAAATTGGAGATTTTCAAGCAAGAGATGGATGCTACTTGTTGGAGATATAGCGGAGCAGATGCTTGTTTAGATATGGGTTGGACTAGAAGGCCTTTGATATCCACTTACATTCCCTGAGATTCTATAATCTGACTGCAGGGGAGTGGATAGCAGTGGTGATTCAGAAAGCCTACTCCAGTCTTAACGACGCAGTCGAGCAATCACTCATGGGATCTATCTATTCAATCTGAGCCTCCAAATGCCATTTATTGTTGGTGATTTATTTTACTGGCATGATTCTTGGCTCTCTGGGTACTGCAAGGTATGAGAAGTGGATGCTTGGGAGGTTTTAAAACTTAATTAGGAAATGTTCTACACCTTTCCTGTTGGCCATCTGTTGATGCTGGATAGCATCTATTCTATTAGAAATGTTAATTAGTATTAAGAATGAATTTCATTGAGCTCTCTTGATCCTTAAATTTCTAAAAAGAACCACACTCTTATGCAGCCTTGGAAAGAAGGACATTTATCTTTTCCAGTAACTGAATTTAAAATCTTACAATTTTCTGAATGTAAATGTAATCACTACTGATGTTAAGTGCCTAGCACATAGCAAATGAGAAATAAATGTTTGTGGACTAGCTGGTTAAAACATATTTGTGCTTGTAAAAAGGATACCCAAAAGATATTTTATGGATCAAACCCATATTTGTGTCTGCCATGGAAGGAATTTGATAGGACTCCTTTTTTAAACCTATTTTTTCAAATAATTTATATAGTACAAGAAATTTATTATTTAAATGCTTGGTAGAATTTGTAAATTCATCTAGTACTACAGATTTTTTTCTTAGGGAGATCATTTATAGCTTCTTCAATTCTTTTTCTAAGATAGGGTTATTTAAGTATTCTATTTCTAAGATAATTCTGTTATCTAAGTATTCTATTTCCCCTTCTTTTAAACTGGGCAATTTATATTTTTAAATATTCATCCATCACATTTAGACTCTCAGTTTTATTGGCATATAATTGGGCAAAGTAGCTCCTAATAATTGCTTTAATTTCATCTTCATTGGTTGTGCATTTTAGCCTTTACATTTTTGATATGGATAATATAGTTTTCTTCTTTCTTTTATATCATATTAACCAATGGTTGTTCTATTTTATGCTTCTGTTTTCATATAACAAGCTCCTAGCTTTATTTATTAGTTCAGTGGTTTTTTATTTCAATTTTATTAAGCTGTTCTTTGATTTTTAGGATGTCTATTTTGGTATTTAATTGGGAATTTTTAATTTGTTCTTTTTCTAGTTTTTTTTTTTAATTGCATATCCAGTTCATTGATCTGTTCTTTCTCTTTTTTATTGATGTAATTATTTAGAGATATAAAATTTCCCCCTAAATATTGCAGTGGTTACATCCCAGAAATTTCAGTATGTTGTCTCATTGTTATCATTATCTCTAATGAAATTATCGATTGTATCTATCATGTTATGTGTTCGTTTGTCCACACATTCTTTACAATTACATTATTTTGGCTTCCAATTAATTCTAAATCTACGCTTCCACTGCTCTTTATTGAATATAATTTTTTGTTGCATCATGTTCCAAAAAGGGTTCATTTAATATTTATGCTTTTCTCCATTTGTTTGTGAGGCTTTTATGCTCTAATACATGGTCAATTTTTAAAAATGTGCCACATATGGCTAAGAAAAAGTTCTTCCCTCCTCCATAAATCTGACAGGTAAACTATTCCTTGCTCTCCCAGTTTGCTTATAGTATCAGCCTTTATATCTAAATTGTGTACCCATTTTGACTTTATTTTGGTATATGGTGTAAGATTTTGGTCTATGCCCAGTTTCTGCCATACTCTTTTCCAGTTTTCCCAGCAGTTTTTGTCAAATAATGAGTTCTTAGCCCAGAAGCTGGGGTCTTTGGGTTTCTCAAACAGAAGATTACTATAGTCACTGGCTACTGTGTCTTGTGTACCTAACCTATTCTACTGACACACCACTCTATTTCTTAGCTAGTACCAAGTAGTTTTGATGACTGCTGCTTTATTATAAATACAATTTAAGATCTAGAACGGAGAGTCCACCTTCCCTAGCATTTCTTTTCATTAGTTCCCTTGATATTCTGGATCTATTGTTCTATCAAATGAATGTTATTTTTTCTAGCTCTATAAAATATTTTTTTTTGGTAATTTGATTGGTATGGCACTGAATAAGTAAATGAATTTAGGTAGAATTGTCATTTTTATTATATTAGTTTGGCCTACCCATGAGCAACTGATATTTTCCCAATGATTTAAATTTGACTTTTTGTGTGAAAATTGTTTTGTGATTGTGTTTATATAGTTCCTGAGTTTGTTTTGGCAGGTAGACCCCCAAATATTTTATAATGTCTACAGTAATTTTAAATGGAATTTCTCCTTCTATCTCTTGCTGTTGGGCTTTTTTAGTAATATAGGGCAACACCGATGATTTATGTCGGTTTCTATTCTATCTTGCAACTTTGCTAAATGTGTTTATTGACCATATACTAGCGAATAAAAACCTCCCAATCCAATGCAGAAAGGCAGAAATATTAAATGCATCCTTTTCAGATGATGATGCAATAAAATTATATGTAATAAAGGGATATGGGAAGGCAGACTAAAAATAATTGGAAACTAAATAATCTAACCCTATAAAATGAATGAGTCAAACAAAAATCATAGAAACAATCAATAACTTCATCCAAGAGAATGACAATAATGAGACAATATACCAAAACTTATGGGATGCAACGAAAGCACTTCTTAAGGGAAGTTTTATATCTCTAAATGCTTACATGAATAAAATAGAGAAAAAAGAGATGTATGAATTGGGCATGCAACTAAAAAAGCTAGAAAAAGAACAAACTGAAAACCCCCAATTAAATACCAAATTAGAAAAACCAAGAGAGAGATTATTAAAATTGAAATTAAGAAAGATATTGAACTAGTAAATTAAATTAAGAGCTGGTTTTATCAAAAAACCAATAAAATAGATAAACCTTTGGTTCATTTAATTAAAAAAAGAAAGAAGAAAACCAAATTACCAGTATCAAAAATGAAAAGGGTGAATTCATCACCAATGAAAAGGAAATTAAAGCAATAACTAGAAACTATTTTGCCCAACTCTATGCCAATAAATTTGACGATCTTAGTGAAAAGGATACATATTTATAAAAATATAAATTGCCCAGATTAACAGAAGAGGAAGTAAAATATTTAAAATACCCTATTTCAGAAAAAGAAATTGAACAAGGCATCAATGAACTTCTTAGGAAAAAATCTCCAGGGCCAGATGTATTTACAAGTGAATTCTATCAAACATTTAAAGAACAATTAATTCCAATACTATATAGACTATTTGGGAAAATAGGCGAAGAAGGAGTCTGACCAAATTCTTTTCATGATACAAATACGGTGCTGATATCTAAACTGGGAAGAGTCAAAACAGAGAAAGACAATTACAGACCAATTTCCCTAACTTATATATATGTAAAAATTTTAAATATAATATTAGCAAATAGATTACAGCAACTTCTCATAAGAATAATACACTATGATAAGGTAGAATTTATTTTTTTTTATTTTTTATTTTTTTTTTGATGAGGCAATCCGGGTTAAGTAACTTGCCCAAAGTCACACAGCTAGTATATGTCAAGTGTTTGGTCTGAGGCCGGATTTGAACTCAGGTCTTCCTGACTTCAGGGCTGGTGCTCTATCCACTGCGCCACCTAGCTGCCCCTATTAGGTACAATTTATACCAGGAATGCAGGGCTGGTTCAATATTAGGAAAACTATCAGCATAATTGATCATATCAACAACAAGACTAACAGAAACCACATGATCATCTCAATAGATGCAGAAAAAGCTTCTGACAAAATACAACCCCCATTCCTATTAAAAACACTAGAGAACATAGGAATAAATGGAGTCTTCCTTAAAATGATAAGTAGTATCTACCTAAAACCTTCAGCAAGCATTATATGTAATGGGGATAAGCTAGAAACAATTCCAATAATATCAGGGGTGAAACAGGAATTTTCATTATTACCACTGTGGTTCAATATGGTACAAGAAACATTAGCTTTAGCAATAAGAGAAGAAAAAGAAATTGAAGGTATTAGAATAGGCAAAGAAGACACAAATTATCACTCTTTGCAAATGATATGATGACATACTTAGAGAATCAAGTAAAAAACTACTTGAAATAATAAACAACTTTAGCAAATTTGCAGGATATAAAATAAACCCACACAAATCATGGGCATTTCTATATATTACCAACAAAATCCAACCATGAGAGATAGAAAGAGAAATTCCATTTAAAGTTACTGTAGACGTTATAAAATATTTGAGTCTACCTGCCAAAACAAATCCAAGAACTATATGAACACAATTACAAAATTTTTCACACAAATAAAATTATGTTCCTTTCTTTTCCCATTCAGTTATCTCCAGAGGTCTATCATATCTAACTTTTCTAAAATTCAAATCATTTCCTAATTTCTTTCTTCTTTATTTTATGGTTAGATTTATCTAGTTCTGAGAGGGGTAAATTGAGGTCTCTCACTACTATAGTTTTACTGTAACTTTTGTCCTGTAACTCCTTTAACTTTTCCTTTAAGAATTTAGATGCTATGCCATTTTATGCATATATGTTTAGTACTGATATTACTTCATTGTTTATGGTACCTTTTTGCAAAATGTAGTAACGAAGTTTATCTCCTTTAACTAGGTCTATTTTTGCTTTTTCTTTGTCTGAGATCATAACTGGTCCCTCTGATTTTTTATTTCAACTGAAACATAATACATTCTACTCCAGTCACTTATTTTAACTCATTGTGTTTCTTTCACTTTCAAGTATGTTTCTTCTAAACAACACATTGTTGGATTCTGAATTCTAATCCATTCTGCTATTTGCTTCTGTTTTATGAATGAAGTCATCTCATTCACATTCACAGTTATGAACATTAACTGTGTATTTCCCTTCATCCTATTTTCTTCTATTTCTTTTTTTTCCCCTGGATCTCCTCAAAAGTCTATTTTTCTTCTGACCACTGCTTCCCTTGATCTCTCCCCTCTCTCTAATCACTCCTACTTTCTCTTAGTCCCTTCCCTCTTACCTCCCTATTGGGTAAGATGGATTTTTATACCCTAATGAATGTGTGCATATGTATATACTTATGTATATATGCAAATACATATGCATATTATACACATACACACTTCTCCCTTTGAACTAGTTTAGATGAGAGTGAGGTTCAAACATTGCCCACTCTCCCCATACCTGTTTTCCCCTCCATTCTAAAAACTCTTCCTCGTGGGCTTCTTTTACATGAGGTAATTTCCCACATCCTTCCTCTTCCTCCTCCCCTCTTTTCCTCTAGTTATTTGCAACATCAAATGGGTAGAGGATGTCTAACTTGATCCCGTCGATAACACTAAGATTGATATTGGTCCCAGACACCAAGCCAATGAATATTCCAGCTGAGATGGTCTCATTTACTAGCTTCTTGCCTTCTTTGCAGTCAGCCTCAAGGATTGCATTTCTATAGCTCTTATTAAATGAGAAACTGTTATCTTGGACTGCTACCATCTTTCCGGGGGAGCACTTTCAGAGCCCAGAAGTTGGACAAGAAAAATAGTACCTGATGAATATTCCAAATTGTAAGTTTAGTGGGCATCTCAAATTCAACATGTACAAAACAGAAACTCAATATATCCAAAACAGAAGTCTTTTCTGCCAAACCCACCCCTCATTTGATTTTCCTTTTTTAATGTCTTTGGTACCACCATCTTTCCAGTCACCCAAGTTCACAAACTAGGTGCTATCATTGATTTTTTGCTTTTTGTCACCTCACATATACAACTAGATGACAAATATTATTTCCAGAACAGCTAGGTGGCACAGTGGACAGAGCATAGGGCCTGGAGTTAGGAAGACTCATCTTCTTGAGTTCAAATCTGGCCTTAGAAACTTACTATCTGTGTGACCCTGGGCAAACTACTCCAGCCTGTTTGCCTCAGTTTCCTCATTTATAAAATGAGCTGGAGAAGGAATGGCAGACCACTGCAGTAGCTCTGCCAAGAAAACCCTATATTTGCTCATGAAGAGACAGATACAGCTGAAATGAATGAACAATATCTCTCATATCCTCCCTTCACTCAACACAGTAACCAATCTAGTTCAAGCCCTCAAAACTTCTCACCTAGAAAATTGTAATAGCCTCCTAATTAGCCTTCCTGTCTTGTCTTTCATAATTTCATTCCATCCTTCACACAGCTGCCAAAGTAATTTTCTTAAAGGGAATAGGTCTGACCATGTCACTCCCCTAGTCAATAAACTACAATGGTTCTCTATGACATTTAGGGTAAAATATAAGCTCCTCTGTTAGGTTCTTAAAGTCCTTTACAACCTGGACCAAACCCCTGTATTACTTTTGAAATTCTGAGGTCTAGATGGAATGGTCTTCTTGGTATTTCACACATATAGCATGTTACCTCCTATTTCCCCTCCTTTGCATTGGCTGTTTCTGATGCCAGTAAGGTACTACCTACTTCCCTTCACCTCTCAGAATCCCTTTTTTCCTTTTAAACTTAGCTCAAATGCCACCTTTGACAAGAAGTCTTTCCTAACAGTTGTGAGTGGGCTTCCCTCAAATTACTGTGTATTTACTCTGTATGTACTTATATATGGGCATTTTGTTTTCCCTGATACATATAGCCCTTGAGGGTATTTTTGTCTTTGTATCATCATAAATTTGCCATAGGAGACCAGCCCAATGAGCTGGGAAGGCCTTCCTCTTATTTTCCTGATTTTGCAGGGATACTGATGGTTCAAGCAGGTGGACTACTTGTTATCCCTTGCTCTCACTTCTGTTTTCAGCTCATTTATTCTTCTCATCACATCTTTTATGCCACTTTTGCATGATTCATCATTTATAATACACTGAAGTACGCTCATGCTCACAAAGTACCTCTGTATTTCCCTGGAAGTAATATTCAACTTCAATTCTTCAGAGATGTTAGTATGCCATGACTTGCTCATACATCATCATTGGAAGAATATTTTTTTAAAGGTGATTCTTCCACAGAGAAGCCTAGAATCATTAAATCACTGTGAAAAATTTCAAAGGCAAATCAATCTTTTGTATGTTTCCTGTTTAATTCTGGGATCAGCTCACTGTCCCTTTTCAGCATACATCGCAGAAATATACTGCTAGATGAAGTTTACGGGTTAACCACCTAACTGCATATTATAATCTGGACAACGGGCATTCTTCATCCACTTAGTTATTCCTATGTGGAAGGTTAGGACAAATTTGAGTAGTTACGGATCTCGTTTAGGAGGTTCTTCAGTATTCTCAGCCTTATATAATCAGCACAATTTCATTCATAAAGAGTAACATCTAGAAGACCTCAACATCTATATGGAATTACTCTTCAATTTTAATTTTGCACTGGATGCCTATGACAGTGGCACACACTCTTGAGAAGTATATATTTCCTTGTTTTATGCCTTGCTTGATATTAATAATCAGGAAATTGTCAAAATTACCTATTTTGTTGCATCTTGTAGGGTATCTTATATAACTTTGACACATATTGAAGACGGCTAGTTGGAATAAAGCTTTTAAGGCAGTGTTTTGCTCTGATTAGGCAAAAAATTTTAATAGTCAATAATATGCATAGTAAGATATTGTAACCTCTACTTTTCAGTTGTATTATTGAATTGGTAGGGTTGACTATGGAATATTGTTTGTGAAAGTTTGACTTTTCACTTTTAATACCTTCATCAAGATTGCCTTTCATATGTGTCTAGATTATACTCATTAAAAATTTATATAGACATAACAGTAAGCGTATAGTTAAGCAGTTATTGTTATTCTCTCTGTCACTTTTTCAGTCATTCCAGCAGTGTGAGCAGTCATATCTGCCCTGTATCTGGAGGGGCCCTAAAAGGTTTAAGCTTAAAATGATTGTTTAGAAGGGGAGAGCAGGTCCAGGGATCAGAGTGGAGCAGGGACTCGGGAGTCCCTTTATTGGGTGTGGGTAGGGAGGAGGGGAACAGTGTCACATTAGGAGGGGGAAAGGGACACTAGCAGAAAGGTTCTTCTCTAGAATAATGCCTATTTTACTGGGTCCTCTGGTGCCAAGTCGGATCTGGACAAGATGAGGCAGGGCAGGAAAGGAGAAGAATTCTTTGGAGAACCTGCTCCTTCTGGGCCCTCCTATGCCTAGTTTGGATTATAGTTTTCATAGAATTTCTTTATCTTCTCATTTTCTACAACTAAAGATAGTTCAAAAGTTGCCACTATTTTTATTAAAGTCTTTTGGCAAGTATCTATCATGAGCACTGCAATATGAGATGATCAGATATGAAAAGCAATAATGTTTCTTGTTCGTTTTGTAAGTATATGACAAAAACAATACCACCAACTCCAGTATTTAACTCTATAAGGAAAACATGAGTCATTCTTCCTTTAAGTGCAGTTTCCTATTTCTCTCTCTCTCTCTCTCTCTCTCTCTCTCTCTCTTTCATTCAGTTCTCCGTTTTCCTATACTCATGGTTCCTATACTCACTGATCAACATGGGAGCTTTGATCTGCTCCATTTCTTACACGGCCTGTTTGCCCCCCTTGCTCCCAAGGGTTCACCATATTCATGCTAAACGCCTGATCAGTACCACACAATGTAGCTTAGAACTCCTGAGCTCAAAAGATCCACCAGCATCAGCCTCTTCAGTAGCTAAGATTACACATATGTACCACCATCCCTGGCCAACTTCATTTTTTCTCAGTTTCATTTATAGTAAGAATATGGAGATCAAAATGACTCAATTTCTTCAGTATTATGTCCACTCACTGGTCACTGGACAAGAAACTTACATTTAGAGTACCAATGGCTAAGTCAATATTGTCCCAGATATATGCACTGCTGCATGAACCAGACAGTCTACAGGATGAACTCTTCAGACTCAGTCAATATTTACAGATGGTCTATGTGATTCTCAGAACATTCTGCCTTTTTCACCACTACGCCAGCATCCCTGCAGAACCAAAAGGGGATCACACACAACTGAGGATAACTTTCTCTTTTTATTTATCTAATAGATTTCAGTGACTCAACAATTCATTACAATTAGCCAGCCTACCAGTTATGAGCCTCTACACACTTGGGCTAGGCCTGAGAAAGTAGTCTGTTGCCAAGACTACACTCAGTAGTCTTTTGACTTGTAAGAACCAGCCAGAACTTGTGCTCAGCCCTGAGGTCCCTCTGTATTGACTGATGACTCCTGCCTCAGAGCAACTATTTCAGGAAGGGCCTCAACCAAGTGTTTCACCTCATTCATGTCTCAATTCATTCTCCTGACTTCTCTTCTTTGCCAGTTGCTTTGTCCTTGAGTGTTTTCCATTTCCTCTTTATGTGTTGTCTTCCTCCATTAGAATGTAAGCTCCTTGAGGTTAGGGATTGTCTTCTTTGCTTTTATTTGTATGATCAAAACAATTGTATAGTACCTGGCACATAATGAGTACTTAATAAATGCTCTATCTATCAATCTATGTTATTACAGCCCCCAGGAACCAGAGTCACCTCTATATCACAATGAGGAGTTAGAGTAGGTTTTCATGGAAGAAAAAATTTCAATCAATTTTGTTTTCAAATACCCAGTATTAGGAAACAAGGCATGGAGAAAAAGTTTAACTTTTTGTGTGTTATGAGCTTCCTTGTTAGTCAAGTAAAGGCTATGGACCCCTTCCTGAAATAATGTTCTAAAAAGCACAAAATAATATACATAATAATATATAAAATAATATACACACACACACACACACACACACATATATACACACACACACCGAAAGAGAGAGAGAGAGAGAGAGAGATAATATGCCAAAAGAATATCATAAAAATAATGGCAATCTTGAAATGATGTTTAAAAGCACAAAATAACTACAAAGAAAACTCATTTTATTAAAGTATATTTACTGAAATATTTTTAAAAATTCAGAGACCAAGAGGAAGATGGTAAAAGGGTTGAACAACTGGTCAGAAGGAGATTGCAGGGGTCTCTTTGCTGGCACTAGGGGCAGGATTCTCTTGCTTTGCCCACACTTGGATCTGGGTCCCAGTCCTGGGTGGCAGTCCCAGGCCAAGGAGGAAAACCAGCACAACAGAGCTTGTGGCCACAGTGGAGCCTCACAATTCCAGGGCAAAAAAGAGTGCTTGTGGTCACTCACAGACCAGAGCACAGGCCAAGAGAGTGGCAAACATCTCAGATCATATCACCTTGGCAGAACTGAAAATTTAGAGGTCCCTGGAAGTATCTTTGAAAACAGCTGCACAAAACCCCTGAAGGTTGGGACAGTGAGTCCTCTACCCCGGAAGCCAAGCCCTACTTTAACAAAGATTTAAAAGTCAAATAATAGTCTGGGAAAATGAACAAAGAACAGAAAAAAATTCTGACCATACAAAGTTGCTATGGTGACAAGGAAGACAAAACACATACACACTCAGAAGAAGATAACAAAGTCAAAGCTCCTGTATGCAAAGCCTCCAACAAAAATATGAATTAGTCTCAGACCATGGAAGAGCTCAAAAAGGATTTTGAAGGTCAAGTAAGAGTGGCAGAGGAAAAATTGGGAAGAGAAATGAGAGTGATGCAAGAAAACCAGGAAAAAAGTGAACAGCTTGGTAAAGGAGACACAAAAAATACTGAAGAAAATAACACCTTAAAAATAGACTAGGGCAAATTGTAAAAGAGGTACAAAAAGCCAATGAGGAGAAGAATGCCTTAAAAAGTAGAACTGGCCAAATGGAAAATGAGGTACAAAAGCTCAGTGAAGAAAATAATTCCTTAAAAATTAGAATGGAACGAATGGAAACGAATTACTTTATGAGAAATCAAGAAACAATCAAACAAAATGAAAAGAATGAAAACATAGAAAAGAATGTGAAATATCTCACTGAAATAACAATTGACCTGGAAAATAGTTCCAGGAGAGAGAATTTAAAAATTATTGGACTACCTGAAAGCCATGATCAAAAAAAGAGCCTAGACATCACCTATCAAGGAAATCTGCCCTGATATCGTAGAATCAGAGGATAAAACAGAAATTGAAAGAATCCACCAATCACCTCCTGAAAGAGATCCCAATATGAAAACTCCCAGGAATATTACAGCCAAATTCCAGAGCTCCCAGGTCAAGGAGAAAACAGTGCAAGCAGCCAGAAAGAAGCAAATCAAGCATTGTGGAGCCACAGTCACGATAATACAAGATTTAGCAGCTTCTACATTAAAAGATCAGAGGGTCTAGAATATGATATTCCTGAGGGCAATGGAGCTAGAATTACAACCAAGAATCACCTACCCAGCAAAACTGAGTATAATCCTTCAGGGGAAAATGGACATCCAATGAGATAGAGGACTTTCAAACATTCTTGATGAAAAGACCAGAGCTCAATAGAAAATTTGACTTTGTAATACAAGACTCAAGAGAAGCATAAAAAGGTAAACAGGAAAGGGAAATCATAAGAGACTTAATAAGGTTAAATTGTTTACATTCCTATATGGGAAGATGATAGTTGTAACTCACAAGAATTTTCACATTATTAGGGCAGTTTGAAGGAATATATAATAGATAGAGGGCAAAGGTATAAGTTAAATATGAAGAGATGATATCCAAAAAAAATTTTTAAATCAAAGGGTGAGAGAGGAATGTACTGGGAGAAAGGGAGAGGTAGAATGGGATAAATTATCTCACACAAGAGAATTAACAAAAAGCTTTTACAGTTGGGGGGGGTGAAGGGGAGTGAGTGAACCTTACTCTCACCAGAATTGGCTCAAAGAGGGAATAGCATACACACTCAATTGGGTACGGAAATCTATCTTACCCTACAGGAAAGTAGGAGGGGAAGGACATAAGAGAAGGTGAGGGTGATAGAAGGGAGGGCAGATTGGGGGAGGGCGTAGTCAGAAGCAGAACACTTTTGAGGAGGGACAGGTTGAAAAGAGAGAGAATAGAATAAATGGTGGAGAGGAATACAGTTAGCAATAGTAACTGTGAAAAACATTTTGAAGCAAGTTTAGCTGATAAAGGCCTCATTTCTTAAACATACAGAAAACTGAGTCAAATTTATAAAAATACAAGCCATTCCTCAACTGATAAATGATCAAAAGATATGAACAGTTTTTAGATAAAGTAATCAAAGCTACCTATAGCCATATGAAAAAATAGTCTAACTCAGCATTGACTGGAGAAATGCAAATAAAAACAATTCTGAGGTACTATCTAATACCTATTAGATTGGCTAATAAGATAGAAAAGGAAAATGACAATATTGGAGGGGATGTGGGAAAAATGAGACACTGAGGCACTGTTGGTGGAGTTGTGGACTGATTTAACCATTCTGTAGAGCAGTTTGGAACTATGCCCAAAGAATAAAACCATGCATACCCTTTGACCTAGCAATACCACTACTAGGTCTGTATCCCA
Source organism: Vombatus ursinus (assembly GCF_900497805.2). NCBI lineage: Eukaryota > Metazoa > Chordata > Mammalia > Diprotodontia > Vombatidae > Vombatus > Vombatus ursinus. The sequence continues at coordinate 105,345 of NW_020954554.1, read as the reverse complement.
AAAAAGATTAAAAAACAAAAAGGAAAAGGACCTACATGTACAAAAATATTTATAGCAGTTCTTTTCTGGGGGCAAAGAAGTGGGAATTGAGGGGATGCCCAGCAACTGGAGAATTCCTGAACAAATTGTGGTATGTAATTATGATGGAATTCTATTGTGCTATAAATGATGAAATATAAATGACGTGCTAGAAATGATGAGCAGGATGCTCTCAGAAAAACCTGAAAAAACTTACATGAGCTGATGTAATGTGAAATATACTATGTGCAAAGCAACATCAATATTGTGTGATGCTCAGCTGTGAATGACTTAGCTATTCTCAGCAATACAATGATCCAAAACAACTTGGAAGGACCTATGATGAAAAATGCCACCCATCCCCAGAGAGAGAACTGATGGTATCTGAATACAGATTGAAACATACTTTTTTACTTGCTTTATTTTTCTTGAGGTATATTTTTCTCTTTTTTTGACCTATGTTTTCTTTCACAACATGACTATTATGGAAATGTTTTGCATGATTACACATGTATAACCTATATTGAATTGCTTACCTTCTCAGTTGGGGGGAGCAAGAAGGGAGAGAATTTGGAACTCAAAGTTTTAAAAACAAACGTTAAAAATTGTTTTTACATGTAGCTGGGGAAAATAAAATGCTAAATAAAGAAAAAAAAATTTTAAAAACTTAAGAGACCCCAGGTCATTCTCCCTACTCTAGAGGCACTTTGGCCAGTCTTTCTATACAGGGATAAGAGGGAAACAGGTAGCCTGAGACCATAGGAGCAAACTAGCTCTAAAATGCCATCAATGTGTGACCCTATTTTTTTTTGGAGAGCAGGAGGCCTACGTTTCCCTCCAGAATTTTTAAATCACAATTATAAATCCAAGAAAGTAGTAACTTTTCTTAGCATTTCATTTACCCATTAGAAGGAATGATCTTCTTAAAGCTATTCCTTGATGAACCCAGCAGGCTTTCCCTATTAAGCTAGGTCTTATTTCTGGGAATTTGCAGAATGGCATGGCTCTGTTACAGATTATATAACAATGCTCACCCTTATCAAAACGCTATCTGGAAACAGCTACATTTTATGCCCAATAAACCTTGTAAAGAAAACTTAGGAGATTGTAAAATGTTTTTAAAACCATGAAATCACTGAACATGATTTCAACCACCAAAAATGTGGCCATTTGTCAAATCTCATTCATTTGAAATTTAACAAAGAAAGCACCTACCACTTTATATTGACCAAATTTAACTAATAGTGTTTTTTTCCTGAAGACTTCACTGACGTGGCTTACTTACTGAACTAATATGCATAAGTAAATAAGTACTCTGCTGTAGAAATTTTATATTGTGAATATGTCAGGGATGATGTGATGATGCTTTATTGAAAATGCTAATTTTCTTCAAAAAAAATTTCACTTGACTATTAAATTTCACTTTACTTCCAGAAGGTTCCTGGAATCAGACTGAGTTTGTTTGTTGACCCAATCATTACAAGAATACACATTCAAATTAAACATGAATTAAAGCTGCTATCCAGTGGCTCTTTGTTACTTCCAGCACCAAATATAAACTCTTGTCCTTGGCATTTAAAAGATCTTTATAATCTGATCACTTCCTACTATTCCAACCTTCTCACTATTTTCTCCCCTCCATGCACTCCGTGATTCAGTCACACTAGCCTACATATAGTTCCTCAAACAGGACACTAACATCCCATCTCTCTGCATTTTTACCAGCTGTCTCTCATGTACTGTCCCTTCATATTTGCCTTTTAGTTTCCCCAGTTTCCTTCAAGACTCAGCTCAAATCCCACCTTCAAGAGATCTTTCAGGTCACCCCAGCTATTAATGGCTTCCCCTCTCAGCTTACCTCCATATTCTCTATATATCTTTTATGTACAAATTCATCCACTTCTTGCTAGAGAGGTGATGAATTTAAAAGGCAGAATGAAATAGACATTTTTGGATGTAGCCAGTATTTGTTTTGCCTGACTATGCATGTTTGTCAAGAGGATTTTCTAATTGTTTTTAAAAGGCCTTAAAAGCTTAAATAGGAGTGATTATTACTGATAAGGCGAATTGGAGATGGTGATGCTTAAAAAGAAATTATAACAGCCCAGGGAAATGTATTATTGAAAATCTAGTTGGTAAAATATAAGGTCTGGAAGCCTAATTAACTTAGGACGTTTTGGCAAGTCTGGCATATAATACAAAAGAAAAAAAATGATAAATTGAGGTAGAAATGAGGAGGGGTCATGGGCTCATCCCAAATTTTGAAAACTGTGTACATAAACTGAATTTTGCAGACATTTCTGATTTCCGACCTTTCTAGTTTTTGCCAGAAACATTGGGGGGGGGGAGCAGCACTCCTCAGCTGGACTGCTAGCCTCCCATCTCCCAAGGATCCTTCCATTTATTTACATTTTCCCTAGAGCTGCCTCACCCCACTGCAGCACTGGTACTCTAACTAGGGGAATTGTCCACATACCACCCTTCCTTGGGTTCCTTGGGAACCCTTGTTACATAAAACACTCAGAACCAACAACAGGATCAGGCTCATGGAGTTCCCTCAGTCTTTGTGTTTACATCTCCCACCACACTTCTCCCTCCTCCTCCTCCCAATTTGCTCAAGGTATTGGAATTCCCAGACATGGCTCTAGGCTATACTTTCTGTCTGACAGCTATTCTCTAATCAATTAGCTGATTATGAGATGTCAGACTTTCCTGAAAAACAACCTCTCTCTGGTGAACAGACAGCAGCTCTTCATAAAAATAAATGCAAATTTAATGTGTTTTCCACTCACTCTCACATTCCCATGGACTTTTGTATTTGATGCGGTTGTAATTTGGACAATAAGCATACCTTTGAAGAAGTGTAGGGGTTTTGGGGTGCTGAACCCCAAGATCGTGACGCGGGTCTGCCTGAATGAATTCAACCCAAATCTTCTTCCAGCCAGAGAAATAGTTTATTAAAGATAAATCACATACAGGCCAGGTGACGCCCGTGAGGACGAGCAGGCATGAGATTCTCAGCCTCTGGGCATGAGAGGTTCTCAGCATCTGAATGGGGGAGGCCAGGTGGATCTTAAGCTAGGTGATGCCCATAAGGAGGAGCAGGCATAAGAGTCTCAGCCTTTGGGCTTGAGAAATTCCCAGCATCTGAATGGGGGCAAAGGTGAATCTTAAGTACAGAAAGACTGTGGGAGGGATCTAGGGGTGGCCAAGTAGTTTGGGGTGACAGGAGGAAGGGCCTAGGGAGATCTGGATGGGAGTGGCTAGTAAGCTGAGGTGAACATTAAAGGATTAAGGGTGGGAAATGGCCAGGGGTCATAGGAAGGCAAAACAATGGAAGGGAGATTGGGTGTAGCCACAATGCAAGGCCAGTTGAAGGGGAAGGTGGTTGGAAAAAGAGGGTCCAGGTGAGAATTTCCTTTTGGAAGGTCTGACAGATTTGAATAAACAATGAGAATAGATAATGAAGGGAACTGGAATGGGGAAATTTGCTTTCAAATGGAGCTGGGACTGTAGACAAACTTCTTCAAAGGTGCATTTGAGTAAGATTAAAAGGTAAGGCTAAGGCTTTCAAAGAGAGATAAAGTGAGTCTACAAGGAATCTACAGTTTAAGGTTTTTCTGGGAATTGTAGACAAACCGGAGCCAGATTCTTTTTAGGGCCAGGAAGGAAGGCGCATCTGAATAAAATCAAAAAGGCCAGGCTGAGGCTTTGGAAGGGAGGTAAGGGGAATCTAAAAATCTAAGGGTTTTCAAACTGGATGGTGGGCACATAACCCCATCACCTTGACACGCTCAGATCAGCTTGTCCCAGTTACAGTACCTTTATTTGATAGACCCTGACAATAAACATGTATTACTAAAGTTAAATATTTAATCAATATTAAAATAGCTGGTCAAAGAAAAATAGGTAAACAATTTCACATACCACTCAGGAGATTAGTGTCTCAACTGAAAACAAATAGTTCAGTCCAATTTCAGTCCTAGGAATGACAATCAAGCCTGTCCCAGAAGCCCAGAGCCTCATGGTAAATGGAAGGCCTTCAATCAGATAAGTTCCAATTACAGAAATTTCATTAGCTTTACTTCTACTATAGCACTTCGCATACAGTAAGTACTTAAAAAGTGCTCCAGCTATCTACCTGTCCATCAAACTACTACCTGAGGCCTCAATGTTGAATTTTACTAACTTAGAAACTGCTAAAGAATGTTCTTCCTACTCTTCTCGACTTGAGAGATCTTACTAATTGAAAGTGTTTAACAGCAACAACCAGTTCACTAAAGGTTATGAAACCAGATTAGCTATAACAGAATTCAATAAGCAGAAATACCCCTGTGCAAGGTAGGCAAATATAAATTTAAAATTAGGTATGAAAAATCTCTAAAGTTGTGTGTCTAATTTTCAAAGTTCATTTCTTAGATCCATACTATTCTTTCAAGTACTACTTGTATTACCATATGCAAATCAGAACCTCTTAGAACCTCAGTCTCCTCATTGGTAGCATAGAGGTAATAATACCTGCAGCACCTATCTAAAAGGGCTATTATTATTTTATAGTTAATATTTTGTGCACTATTACACAGGTGGATAACTAACTGCTTTCCACAATTAAATCAAAGTACAGGCTGTAAACTCACTTGTAGGATAACTTTGGTAGTATACAGGACAATGGTGATGATGTATACCTCATTCTGATCCCTTGTGGATTTCACTACTTCTGCTACATCTTTATATTCTGAAAGCATTTCATTCTACCTATCCTGAAGAATATGAGTATTTGACATGGGATGGAAATATCCATTAAATGTATTAAATATTTTTCTTCACATTTTTGGATCGATGTTATGTCTGCGATAATGTTCTGGTTCCAGTGCTGCTGATCTGTTAAATTCTTGAGAATTATCTTGAGGTCTGTATTTGTAAGAGAGGGATTTATTGTCTGTAGTAAGCTTCTGACCATGAGGTTTGCTTACTAGGCATTTATGCAGCAGGTGCTAAATTTTATGCAACTTCTACTGCTTACCATTTCCTTCCATAATCTGCATACAAAAGCAACTTTAGAGTTTCAGATCACAGAAGGATAGATAATGCTTTGGTGATTTAGGGTGGCAATCCTCAATTGCCATCATAAACCTCTCTCAACATTTCTCCATGATAGCCATTTGTTTGGGACTTTTTTGTCAACATACTGTTGACTGAGTTCAAGTGGATTACACTAGTGGGGGCCTTAAGTGATTCCATTCTTGGATCTCAGCTTTCTTTCCTTGCTGTCCTGCTATCACCCCACCTCCATATATTTTTCTTATCTTACTTGACTTTTCTTTGAGAAATATGATGCTGTGAACTACTTCCTGCTTCCTGAAACTCCCTCCTCCTCTGACTGGTTCTCCCACCCCACTTAACTACTCCTCTGTTTCCCTTACTGGTTCATCTTGTCACTGACCATTAAAAATAGGTGTCTTAGATTTCTCATCCTAATGGACAAGATAGCCAAAGGGAAGAGGACCAAGGGGAAGAAAGTGTCTTTAGGCCACTCATCGTTGCTGTAAGGGGACAAAGATAGTAGATCCTTTGAGGAACTTCAATAATTTTATCAAATTGCCTTAATGTCAGACCATAGCTCCAAAGGTCCATATCCTTCACAAGCATTTGGAAGTGCCAAGTGCCGCCAGCAATTAATTGATTGACCAAAACTTTCAATCATCAATTCCTTAGTTTTATTTCTATTAATGGTACTCATCACTCTTCATGCAACCTGGGCTCATAATCTTGGGGCCATATTTGACTCTTCCCTCTATCCCCTATAAATCCAATCAACTGCTGTGTGCTATTATTCCTACTTTTGCAATCTCTTCACATCTGGCTCCTCTTCTCCATTACCACTGCAACCACCCTAATTCTGGTCCTCATGTCTTCTTACTTAGACAATGACTTACACATAATATTTGTAAGTGTTTGGTGGACTTAATTTCTTAAAATGTAATGCCTAGAACTGGTGCCCAAACCCATTCTAAATGTGGTCTAACCAATGCAAAGGATAGTGGGACAATTACTTCCCTTGTTCTAGATTCCATGCCACTACATTTCTACACAATTTCTTTCAGTGACTGCATATTAACATATTTGGGTTGTTTTTTTTTTTAAAGCAGCTGTGTGTCACACTGTTGACTCAAATTGAGCTTGGGGTCAACTAAAATCTTTAAGTCTTTTTCACATCACCTATTATTAAGCAAGGTATCTCTCACTCTGTAATCATATAATTGATCTTTTAAAACTATACAGGGGATTTTACATTCATCACTGTTGAACTTCATTGCAGAGATTTTTCCTCTCATCATTTTAGCCTTTTGAGATCTCTTTGAAACTTGATCTGTAATTTGATGCACTCATTACTTCTTCTACCTTTGTGTCATCTGCAAATGTGATATATATTCCTTCTATGCCTTCATCCAAATCACTGAGAAAAATGTTGAAAATGACAATAAGGAGAGAATATGTCCAAACTGACTCACTGCAATGAATAAGTGATCTCAATGATATAGGCATTCCCTCCAATGCTATTCATTCATGAATTCTCATCCAATTGTTCATGTGTCCCATAAAGACCTCAGTAACTTCCTGGCCCTTCCAAACAAAGAGGCTCCAGGGAAGCTGAAATCTCCAGTGGCACATAGCCAATGTACCACCTACAGTAGTGGTTAGAGCCCCTTTCCCTGACGGTTCCCCAGGTGTTCCCCCCAGCATTAATCAGTACTAATTCCCAAACCTTGATCTGTACCTCAGGAGTAGGCTTCTCACTCTCTTCCCCTCAATGTCTGGTCCTGCTTGACCCAGATAAAAATCCACTGGCCTTGACCAGTTTGGGCACTGCCTTCCACTGAGACCCCAGCAGACCTGACCTGTTTCCATCTTCCTTAGCTTGTGCCCTTATATTGTGAGTACCTTCCCTCAATAAAACTTGTTTTCTTTACTCTCTCTCTCTCTGCTTGCTCATGTCTCTCTCTTGAAACAAATGAAAAAAATGTCAAGAAACAGTTTCTGGATAATTAATCCATTTATTAATTAGGCTAGCTAAAAATTAATAAATTGATGGTCAGTGGTTTCTCTTGGTAACCAAAGATGACCCATGGAGAACCTGACAGTTTTAAACCCTTGAAAAAGATTTTCCTTGACAACTGTACATCAGCCCCAATTAGTGGACATTTAATGAGAAGGTGGGCTAAAAATCTTTAGATCCTCCTGCTGAGAATGAGGCTTGATCATGAGACTCAGCCTTCAGCAATCTGGACAGGAGAATGCATCTCCATCAAGACCACTCTGGCTGATTTTCTCCTTCATGAGCTGGGTCACCCTAAACTCTAATGGAGAGGTACAAGGACAAAGGTTCCTTTCCCCAGGGTGAGAACTTACCCAGCCATTATTATGTTTATACTCTAAACAGAAGTTAGGTCTCCGAGTTGGGTGGAGTTCTGCCCAAGGAGCATGTTTCTTGAGGACTACAGGTAATCTCCTCAATTAGTCATGTCCTTCAGAGACTGACTTAACAACAGCTGGGCTTCAATGAGGAGCAAAGCCTGGATCCCAATTTAATAACTGGTTTTTAACATAATAGTAAGACAATTTCTTACTCTGGGACTCTTGACAAGCAGTCCAATTACTCCGCAGGTCATCTTTGGAGCCTTTCCCAAGAGAATATTAGAACGTCTCAGATCTCGTATACTTCTGCCTAGCACCCTAGGAATATCAATTCTGCCTCTTGGGGAACCGTATGTGTTAACCACAGTGATTTGGATGTTTGCTAAGAAAAAAGATAACAACTATAAATGAATACCCACTGATCTCACCACCAATTCAGTGACAGAATCACTGAAAAGCTGTCAAAAATATGTTTTCAAGTAAAAGCTAGCCATCGACCTCCAAAACCACACCTGTCCTTTGATTCACTATGGGGGCTGCCCCTATTGAGTGCCCTCTTCACCACAGACAGACGAGGCAAGACCCATAAACCAGATGCCAAATTGTCCACCTGGGCCAGGGCAGCAGAGTGGGAATTAAGACAGTGGAATAATATCCAGTCTCCCCACACACAAATGAATCCAATCTCCCACAGGCTCACAAGCCAAAAGGGAATGAACAGATAGCCAGAAAACCCATGCTAGGAGGTGGGGAGAGGAAGGTTTTTTATAACAACAGGAAAACTCTTGCCTGGGTCTACACTGTTCTCCTTCCTACAGTTCCCTGGGATGGTTCAGAGATGCTGATGGTTTATTTTTTTTTGTTTTTTTGTGGCATAAGACAAGGGTTTATTTCCTCTACTACAGAAAATACTTAAGATTCAAAGGATTCTAATCATAAGAACAGCAATAGTAGTAGTAGTGTGCATCTAGACAGTGCCTTGAGGTTTGCAAAGCACTTTACAGGAGATACGCATCTGATTCTCACAACACCTTGTCAGGAAAGTGAGAAAAATGAGGCATAAAGAGGTTAAGTGACTTAACTAGGGTCACACAGCCAGTAAGCATCTGAGACAGGATTCAAACTCAGGTCTTCCTGACAAATCCAGAACTCTCTGCTCTGTGTCATCTAGCTGCCTCCATATATGTATATGAGAGGCATATATGAAGCAATACACCTCAAATAGCCCATTGAACTTATTATACTCCTAGGAAGAACAGTCTTGGTAAGGGGTTTTTCTATCCTGAAAAGCAGCTATTTTAGAAACTACTTCCCACAGGACAGTTGGCACCAACTCATAGAATCCTGGACTCATGAGGTAGCCACCAAGGCCAGAACACAGGATTAATACTTAATGCCTATGTTCAAGGCAGGAAATGCAAAGCAGATGTCAAAGGATTCGGGCTCATCTAGGAAAGCCTATATCCCCATGTTTGTAGCTGTCATGCCACTAGGAAAAAAACCCTGTTACTCCCTGCTGGAAGGCCACGGAAAAGAAAGTGTGGGCAAAGAATCTCCAAAGAAGAGGACCCTCAAGTCTTCTCACTTGGATGCTTTTCAGCTCTGCCAGTCATATATTCCTGCTGAGACTGGGAAGCTTGCTCCACTACTCTCAGGCACCCCAGCTGAGGCTACAGAAGCTCTGCTTTCTGCTGCTCCTTCCCAGGTGTCACAGTGGCTCTGCCACCCTCAAGGCGCTGTGCTGTCCTGCTTCCTCCTGCTTGCCACCACTGCAGCTACTTGCCCACCCACATCATCTGCTTTGGGTAGTCAAGACATCTTCAGCTCTGGCATTAAAAACAGACCCCACAGCCTCTGGTTCAGCTGGCAAACAAAAGGCCCATTGAGGCAGTTGTGAGATATCTTTGACTTGCTTCTTCCCAGGGAAGAACTCTAGCCCTTAGTCCCAACAAGATTAAGGCAAGTGAATTCTTTTCACTATTACCTGGCTCCAGCTAGAAGCCAATGCTCTCAACACCTCTCAGGCTTGAGACAAACACTCACTCCTCTTTATTTGTCTTTTCAATTCCTGTCATACCAGCCTCCAACCACGCAAAAGGTTCGGGAGCTCTACTAAGCCATCCAGTCCAATCCCCTTATTTTACAGAGGAGGAAACTAAGGCCCATACACGTTAAGTAATTTGCTCACAGTCACACACTGGAAGGTAAGCAAGAGCCTCTGAAAACATGGAAAAGGTTCCTTTCTGATTTACATCAACAAGGATCTGCCCCAGTTTTATACAAGGCACATGTGGCAACCAAAACGTACTTCCCGTTGGCATCAAGCATCATTTTTTCCTCTTCCCCTTACTCTCACAGACATTGAGGTGTGTAAGAGAAGGGCTAAGAAATGAGAAGTCTTCTCATGGGAAATGAGCCGAGGATCTCAAAGCATACTGTTTCATTCGGTCACTGCTTACAGATGTCTAAACTTGCACCACCACCCCAAGAAGGTAGAAGAGAGTGAGAAAATTGTGACCCCTGTCAAAAGTTTACAGGCAGACATATACTGCAATAAAGCTGTAGGCACGAGATAATTGGAAAGGGCCTACCAATTTTCAATACTGAAAGAAGCTGAGAAAAGTACTTTCCATCCACTTTCTTCTGATGACTGTTTTCCATGATTCTAACGTGTAGTTTGGAACCTTAAGCTCAGCAGAGAAGCTTACTCGGAGCAGCACTATAAGTGCATAGGACATACAGTTGATGTTTCAAACTGATCAGGCACCAGACTCAGGGAATCAGAATGGATTTCTGAATGGAAACCTCCAATCTGTTGCTTTCCTTCCTATTTGAGTTCACTGTCACAGCACATATGCTACTTAACACCACACCTAAGTCCTGAGATACAGCTAAATGGCACTTTAAAATGAGGCAGCTTTCATTTGTGAGGCTTATGTGCTAGTTTAGAAACATTAATAGAAAAACAATCACAATGAATTAATTGGGAAAATAATATTATAATATCTGCAAGCTGTTTACAATTTCCAGAAATCCAGTATTAACCTAACCTTATATGTTGCTCTTATGACAAAATGAACCTTGTCTTCCCAGGACGTGGCCTACCCCAAAGGCAATAATAAATAATAATAGATCAAGCATCTCTGATACATGTATTCTTTTGGCCCTGAAGCAGTAAGGAAAACACAGTGCTTGAATCATTTCTAGCAAATCACTTCTGGCAAAGATATAACTGGGGGAGGGTGAGTGGGGCTTTGCCCTAAGACATGAAAATTTAGAAAGTACAAAACTTTACACCAAGCAAACTCTCCAGCATACTCTTCTCCTCAGTAGCATACTCAGATTTCCTATTATCTCCCCCTCTGCTCCACAAGGAAATGTATCTGGAGCAGGAAGTTGCAAGGAGATAAATGAATATAGCAGCTTTCACCACAGGGGGATATCCCAAGTCTGAGGGACATTGACTCCTTGTGGGTTGGCCTCCCAAATATCTCTTGCATCTTTCCTCTTCTGTCCACTCACATAATCTCTACCCTAGTTCAGCTTCTCTCACAGACTATTATGATTGTCTCCCAATTGATTTCCCTGCCTAAAGACGATCCCCACTCCAAGCCAGCCTTCGCACAGCTGTCAAATCGCTATTACTAAAACACAGACTTGATTACATGACAATGTCTGTTCTTTCCTCTCTTACTCCTACTTAAAAATCTTTAATGGTTTCTTATTTCTTCCAGGATAAAATATAAAATTCTAAACCCCTGCTTAAACACATCCAAAATCTGGCTTTCCATTCTTATTTCATGTTCTTTACCTTCAAGCTGCTCCTCACTGGCTAGCTTTACGCCATGCTTCCAAGTCTCCCACCTGCATCTCTAGCTCCTGCCCTGGGGCTCTCCAGACACCGTGCTGGACAATAGGCATACAAAGAAAATTTTAAAAAATATATAGTTCCTGCTCTCAAGAAGTTTACATTCTAACGGACAGACAACATTTAAATAAAAAGGTATATACAAGCTACGTACAGAGTAAATGGAAGGTCACCTGAGAAAAGTCCTCTCTGCTACACTGCCTCACTCAGACCAGTGACTGCTGCTGATCCCTGGCCATCCACATACCACGCCTCTATGCAGTCGGGGGAAGAGGGGGGGCCTTTTTGGCTCCTTCATGAGGGCCTTGAATTTCTAATTGATGAGAGTTCTCCATAACTAGCCCTATCCAGGTTCACCATGCTGCTACTTTTCTGAGCCCCATCCCTGCTTTCTACCGCCACCTCTGGAATGGTAATCAAATCACCACAGCTGGCATGGAAGGCCAATCTATTTCTCTGGGCTCCGTTCACCATCCCAATGATTTCTCAGTAAAAATTATCCTTCCTTGAACACTATTTCCCTATTAGAAGGTAAGCCCCTTAAGGACAGGTACTAGCTTTCTTTTTGTACATGTAGCCCCAGTGACTCACCCAGAGCAATAAATACTTTTATTCATTCATTCATTCATTCATTTATGCATGTATACATGCATACTTTCTTCTAGTCATAATGGCTTGAAAACAGTTATCAATCAGAACTAGCATTTATGTAGCTATTTACATAGGTTTGCAAAGCTCTTTACAAATATTGTCTTATTTTATCCTCACAACAATCCTAGGAAGTAGGTGATATTATTGTCCCCATTTTACAGATGAGGACACTGAGGCAGACAGAGGTTAACTGAGTTGCTCAGGTTTAGTCAGTTAGTTCAATGCCTAGTGGCTAGTTCAATGCCTGACTTGGGACATCCCGACTCCAGGTCCAATGCCCCATCCATTGTGCCACCTTGCTACATTTTTTAGATATGACATCCTAGGTATTTTGTTTATACAAAAATTCATCTCTTGCCTCCAAACCTTTGCAGAAGAGTTCTTCCATGTCTGGAGCGTACTTCCACTTCATCTCTACTCTGTAGAATCCCTACCTTCCCTCAAAGCACAGTTCAGATGCCATTTGCCACACGAGGCCTTTCTTAATTCCCCAGTTTGCTAGGCCCCACCCACAAGGGGCAAGGACTTATGATGGGTGAAGGACTTGGGTACCTATTCTAGACAGGATGGGCGACAAACATTCCAAGTCCCAAAGTCTCCCCTTTACCCTGACCTTGACGTTGAAGAAGTTTGAAAGGGACAAGAGGGGGCAGCTAGGTGGTACCGTGGATGGAGCACTGGCCCTGAAGTCAGAAGGACCTGAGTTCAAATCCTCAGACCAAACTCTTGACACGTACTAGCTGTGTGACCTTGGGCAGGTCACTTAACCCCAAATGCCTCACAAACAAACAAAAAAAAAGGGACAAGAAAGAAACAGCTAGATAAGCCAGCACAAGCAAGAGAAGCAGGCCATCACAAGCAAAAGACACAATGCAGAACTATGGAAGGCAGACTGCAAAGTCTAGTCACTTGGAGGACAGTGAAGAGTCCTGAGCTATGGAAATAAGAGTAATCTAAGGGGGCAGCTAGTTGGCGCAGCGGATAGAGCACCGGTCCTGAAGTCAGGAGGACCTGAGTTCAAATCCGGCCTCAGACACGTAACACTCGCTAGCTGTGTGACCCTGGGCAAGTCACTTAACCCCCACTGCCTAGCCAAAAAAAAAAAAAAAGTAATCTAAGGTATTGGTGAAATTGGGGTGAAATCTGTACTTCTTTTCAAATGAAGGCTGGACATAGAGAGGATAACATACTCTTCATTTCCTTTCACTCTTTTTAAGGGAAAGCAAAACGTCCGGGTAGGTTATTTAATCATTTTCACTTCCTGAAACCTCCCTCTGAAGTAAAGCTGTTTGAAAAGGCCAACTGGGAGTATGGAAGCATTCTTCCTTTTCATTTTAAATGTTTCCTTTTGTTTCTAAGCCTTTAAAATGTGATAAAAATGTTGGCTAGCAAACAATCTGTTTGTTGAATTTTTCTTATTACTAAGATCTAGAGAAGATAACAGGAGAGAAGGTAGATTGTCCTTTCAGAAATTTTATGCCTGAGCTAGTGCAGGAGGCTAGAAGCAACACAAAGAAAGAGTTTGATCCACTGTTCTGAAATGAGAGACTATCCGAACCACAAATGGCTGTTAGTCTATATATGCCTGACAAAAAATCCAAGACCAACACACATTATTTAAAAAAAAAAAAAAGAACTGATCTAGCCCCAGAAGCAAGCAAACAATGGGCAGCTATTTTTCCTTCTTTTGAGGCAGTGCATGCAGAATGTAAAAGAAAAGCTAAGTTCCCAAAGAGGAGTAAGTAGCTAGGGAATTTTAAGCAAAGAGAAGGGATTAAGATTCCTAGAAATGCTCGACCAAGCCCCCATCCAAGTTCAGGAATGAATGACTGATCTCTAGCTACCAACAATAACACTATCAATAGGTCCATATATAAAATACAACTTAACTCTAAGCAGTAGCATATATGGAAAACAATTAACAAGCAGATATTGCAGTAGCATGAATGTAACACAAAACAGTCAAACAAATATAACAGCAGAAAAGAAACAAGTACGATCACACGTGGTAATTCACATGCAGAGCAGTAAACACGCAATTACTTACATGGCACATTTCACATAGGCAATCTCTAGTATCATCTCCAAGAGACAGCTAGATGGCTCAGTGCACAGAGCACTGGGCCTAGAGTCAGGAAGACCTGAGTTCAAATCCGATCTCAAAACCTCACTAGTTGTGTGACCCTGGGCAAGTCCCTTAACCTCTGTTTGCCTTAATCTACCTTGGGAAGGAAATTGCAAACCACTTCAGCATCTTTGCCAAGAAAACCCCTCCCAGGGTCACAGTCAAACATGACTGACTGACTGAACAAGAACAAGCATTTCCTACAGACATGTCTAACTAGATATCTTCAGGTTCAGCGGGAACATCATAACTTAGCTTCCTGACTGGCCTAATGGGCCCAGCTCTGCTTTCACTGAATGATCTCTCAACACCTACCAATCCCGAGCTAGTAGTTGGTATGGGTAACAACGGAGGTGATGGTGAATTTTGTTTTGTTTGAATCATACTGTTTCTCTGTTGAAGCAGACAAGCTACTTTAACAAGAAGTAAGAAAAAAAAAAAGCAAAACTCTCTAAATCTTTGAGCACTCACAGACAGCACTCCAGTCATATCCACTCATTTTGGTCCAGATGAAATATCATCTAAATTAGGCATCTGCACTTTCAAGTCTGTGAACACTCACTTCTGAAAAGCATGCCAGGCTGCCCTCTGCCCTTGACATTCATGTCTTTACTAGCAGCTGCTCACACTACTCATTGTCGCACTAGATTAGAACAATGACATCTTTTTTCTAAGTGTTTAATCTCCAGACCTCCAAGGAGCTAATAGAATACAAGGAAAAGGGGGGGAAATGTGGGGAGTAGAAGACATTAAGATGAATACATGATTAAAAATGTTCAATGAAACCTTGATTAGCCAGATCGCTTGGGGAATGGCCCCTTGACTTGCTTGATTTTTCTATTTAATGAAAGGCTAACTAGAAAATGTTTTTAGTTGAAAATATTCCCTGACAGTATATATAATGGACACAAAAAAACTGTTTCTCTGATGAATGAGGCTCTTAGAGGCCCCCAGAGCCATCACTGAGAACATTAACTATTCTCTGGGATAAAACTAAAAATACAACAATAGAAGTCGAAGGAATCTGGGTTCTAGTCGTCTCAGCTCAACTACTCACTACCTTGCTGTATGATATTAAGTCTCTCATCTGAATTGTCAGTACCTCAGTTTCTTCATTAGCAGAATAAAAGGGTTGGAAGAGGTCATCTTTAAGATACCTTCCAGTTCTAAAAACTCTGATTTTTTTTCTTTGCTAGTGAGAGCTGCATGTTTAGTGGTGAGCGGACTAGACTTGGAACCAGAGACAAAGGAATATATGATTAAGCATTTATTATGTGAGACTTGGGTTGATGTCCTGCCTCTGAAACTTACTAGTTGTATGACTATGGACAAATAATTTAACTACTCTGAGCTTTTAGCTATGTGACCTTAGGTAAGTCACTTAACCTCTCTAGGAAGTTTCCTTAAATGTAAAATGAGGGGCTTGAAGTAGATATTCTCTTGAGGTCCCTTTCAAGATTTAGCTCTATGATCATAAATTCTAGATTTAAAATTGAAAGTTCTAACACTAAGTTCTTGAAAGTATGGGAGAGGGGGTATTAATGATAAAATGCATCTACATTACAGTTTTACCTAGGACTGTGACTATAGGAATCTGAGTTGACTTAGAAATGAGTTCAGGTTATCCCACAAGGAAGCTTAGCTTCTTGTTTATTCTCCTAAAAGTAGACTGTAGTTGGAAATCTCTAATTAGAAGGTCCATTGTAAAAGATTTTATTATTATGTGTCATTTCTAATTTGGCAAGAGAGAAATGACGCTTAAGTTGCTGATTCTGTTGTTAGGACATGCTGAAGATTTGTAGAAGCGTGGAAATCAAATCAGTCAATAAGTAACGAAATTAATTCAGACTACTAGCTGGAAAGTCAGATACTGAAGTTTAAATACTTTGGTGCCAAAATGAAAAGACAGGACTCATTGGAAAAGACCCTGATGTTGGGAAAAACTGAAGCAAAAGGAAAAGCGGATGACAGAGATGCAAGAATTAAAACAGATTTTACAAGGTACAGCATGCATATTTTCAGTGGGAATTTATATATTTCTTCTCAGTATTTCAGCTTCACTCCAAGTGCTGGAAAACAATTTTATTAATCCTTTACATCAGCAAAAACTTTTAAAAAAAATTACCCAGATTTTCACTGTCCATCACAATCAACATAGCAATAGGACTGAAAGATGTGCAATAAGGTGATCCTTTCCTTTTGGCCTCTAAATTGTAGTTCTTCATTTTATTGGATGCTAATGAATAAAAAGAGCATTTGTACTTGGAGCCCCATGAAGTTGGAAGTATGGCTTCCACTAGCTCAGAAAAAGGAGGAGAAAAGGATAGCTTCATTAAAATATCCTAAACGTGAATGATGTTCTCATGAACATCCAAGCACTAGGCCACAGAAGAATGTTGGCAACATAAACAATATGGTTCAGAATAATATATAAGGACCTTAAGAGTCTGGTTCTAGCAAGAAAACTCATTAGACTGCACTGAGAGACAATATATTTCCAGATGGAAAAAAAAAAAACTCATCACCACATATGCATAACGTTTCCCCTCACCCAGCACACAACCATTAGCATTTCCTCTGAATATATTAAACTTTGTTTCCAATTACTATGGAAGTGACTCTACCAATCTTGTAGCAATGTTCTTATCATGGAGCTCAATTACTAATCTACTGGCATCACATTCTGTGTTTAATAAATCCTCTTAACATATTTCTGACATTATAGATTTCCTGGTAAGATGGGATTTATGATTCCCATAATCCAAACCTCACTTTACAATTAACTCAATTGTCCATGTCACCTGATAACTAGACTTCATTAATGATGGTTAGGAGGTAAAGATAGAAGAGAAAATGCTTGCTAGCCTGAACCCTCCCCCCCCACACACAAAAAGATGTCATAATGTTTGCTGACAGATATGTCTCTTCCAAGAAAGAATCACTTTGGAGTTAAAAAGAAAGATTCTAGTAGATAGAATCCTCGCTCTGTCTCATACTCAAGGGCCTGGGTATACCTGGAGGGGCTTCTGACTTCTCTGGCTGGCATAGGGCCCCCCCTCTGAATTCTGGAAACTTCTCCCCTATTCCAGCTTCCCTTGCCTTACTTCCCAATCTCAAGGCTTCAGTTAAATAGTTTAATTCTCAAATATCCTCTCTTCTTTGATCTCTTTCTCCTTTGTTCTATCACCACTCATGCCCTCATAAACCTCAATCCTGGAATACTTCAAATCTTGCCTAAGACACTTACAAGCTGTGTGACTCTGGACAAATCACTTACCTTCTGTCAGCCTCAGTTTCCTCATCTGTAAAATGGAAATAATAATAGCACCAACTCACCAGGTTTTTGTGGGGATCAAATGAGATTTTATATATATACATATATACATAAAATACGTATACTCATATATTGTGTATATGTACATATTTTATATGCAATATATTATATATATGTAGTATAATAAAATACAGGCATATTTATACATGTGTACATAAAATCTCATTTTATAATGTATGTTTTAATTGTGTATATAAAATAGATGTAATAGATGTGTATAGAAAAATTCAATTCCATGTACATATAAAGTACTATATAAATATTGCCTGCTATTATTATTATCATTGTTACTCTTACCATTCACCACTGCTGATCTTATTCACATGATGTTGAATAGAACTAGAGGAAGTCACAGACCTGAGTTTATTACACATCATCTCACCTTGTAATTCTTCGTTGTAGCAATTCTTTCATTCTTTGTTAAGTGATTCTCTATACCACTCCACACAGCAGCTGTTCCAAACCTCTTTTCTCTTCTATCACATGACATGCTCTCTCCTCAATCTCTTCTCAGAGAACTTTTCTTTACACCTTATTGAGAACATAGCATCCATGTGCTATGAGCTCCTTCTCCATTTCTTTGCATGGCATAATCAGTTGACATCATTCCCTTATTCTCTTCTTTACTCCAGTCTCTGATAATGAGATGGCCCTTCCCTTTGCCAAGGCCAGTCCCCCTCTCTATTCCTTGACAGTT
This sequence comes from Vombatus ursinus, assembly GCF_900497805.2. NCBI lineage: Eukaryota > Metazoa > Chordata > Mammalia > Diprotodontia > Vombatidae > Vombatus > Vombatus ursinus. Next base: position 87,236 of record NW_020954554.1, on the reverse strand, counting down.
TAGCTTTCAGGGACCCTAAAGAACCGAGGGGTTAATTCATAGTTGTTGATTAGTCATGTTTCAGTCGTGTCCTACTCTTTGTGACCCCATTTGGAGTTTTCTTGGCAAAGATATTGGAGTGGTTTGTCATTTTCTTCTCCAGCTCATCTGACAGATGAGGAAACTGAGGCAAACCAGAGTTAAGTAGCTTGTCCAAGGTCACTCAGCTATTAAGTATATGAGGCCACATTTGAACTCAGGTCTTCCAGACTCCAGGCCCAACACTCTATCCACTGTGAGACCTAGTTGCCTTGACTTATACTACTATATAGCCCAAGGGCCCCTACTTGTCAGTGCTTCTCTTTGATTATAAGTTAATATCAGTGAGCCAGTGGGACCTAATTAGTACTTAGAAAAAAATATTTACTATGATAGTACAGTAAGAACAGTCAGACCAAAATATCCCTCCAAGCTGAGGGTACATTCCCCCACAAGTTCATACAGGGTCCAGGGGAAAATAGGTTCAAGTTGAGAGCCCATGATATAATACAAGGGTTATCTAACAGTAACTATTAAGTCCTTTTCCCTCCTGTCCAGGGCCTTCATGAAGGTCCCCTTAGCCATGGCATAGCTTTCTCCTAGGTTTCTTTTTAGAGTCGTCAAGTTGCCTTTTCTTGGTATGTCTAGTTGGTCCTAAACTCCTGATAAAGGCACTACTGTCATCTGTTCCCATGAGGCTGCTAGGATGCCATTGGGAAGTCCAATCTTTTTGATTTTCTGAAGTTCTCAAGGTCATCTTCTTGTCAAAAGGGGGGACAGAAGCTCTTCTCTTCCTTATGCCCAAGTGATAACCTCTCAGGGGTCTGGCTAGAACCACTCTTTCTCCTATATCGTCCAGACATCTGAACGCTCAATTCAGAACTACCTACACAAGATCTATAGAGCATGAGTGAATCTCCCCACTAATCTCAAGACATTTGCTGTATGACTTCATGTCTGTATCTAATGACCTTCATACCTTCCCAATATGATTAAAAAGTTTGTTCAGACTTAGTATAATGCCTTTGACTAACTGACTGATTGAATAGATATGCCTAGGCCTTGTTCATACCTAGTTAATTTCTCTAATTCAATTGAGAAGTCTAGACCTTCAGTAACCATTGTTTGCTAATAGCAAAGGTTTTTACTTACACACAAAGAAAATCAAGGCAACAATGATAACAAGAAAAGTTGTCAACTGTGGGGAAAAATTATTCTACACATATTGTGGGAAGATTAAACAATTTGTGGTACAACAAAAATTACTGTACCATAAGAAATGATGAATATGAAGAATTCAAAGAAGCATGGAGATATTTCTATGAATTGAGGCTTATCTAAGTAAACAGAAAGCAAACCCAAACCAAACTGAATACTATATAATTTTAATGACTAAGTTTGGTCCTAAAGCAGAAATGAATGAATGAAAAAGCATTTGTTAAGCACTGAGTATGTGCAACAGCACTGTGCTAAGTGCTGGGGATACAAAGAAAAGCAAGGCAGTCTCTGCTCTCAAAGACTTCATATTCTAATAGAAGAGACAAGACACATAGAAGGATGCAGCTGCGAGGGAGATGGAAAGGTTCCATGACCCAAAGCAGATGGAAATGAAACTTCTTTCATCTCATTTCCAATGATGAAATCATATCTATTTCCATTGTTGAACCATTTGACAGCACCAAAGTCTTTGGTGTCAAGAACTTTCTTTTTGGGGTATTCCATCACAAGCCTGAGGAGGCAGGGATTTCAATACCCTCAGAGGCAGTGGCCAAGGCACATCTCTCCAAGGTTTGCTCCCCTAGATGAAAGCTGTGGAAGCCATGAGGATGATGAGGTTGTTGGTGTTTGGGGGGAGTTCCGCTATTCTCAGGGCTCTTAGGCTAACTTGCCTATCAGTGGCAATTGCTTGGCGATTGGTGACAATGATAGTGGTGATGGTGGGAATAGTAGGCTCCTTCTTGATGATTATTTCCTTTGAAGATGACTGTGGGGGGCAGGCTGGAACCACAGCGTGGGACCATTAGAAATCCTGAGGCTCTTGGGTTCTAGGTTTTGAAATATCTCCACAGAGACTTAAGAGGTGGTGGTAATAATTTAATCCACCTGGCATAAGCATGTTGCCTCCTGTCTCTCACCCAAAGGTTGAAAAAATATACTTCCCTCCCTTCTTGGAAGAGGTGGGAGATGATCTATGTAAAGAATTGAATTTACTACCCTATTTACATGTAGGTTAATTTTACAGAACAACTTTTTTTCTTCTCTTTCCTTTTATATTCTTGGTTAAAGGGACGGCTCATGGTAGGGGGAATGTAGAAGGATATATTCAGAAATAAATATCATATAAAAGCTATCAAAAGAAATTTTTTAAAAAAATTTTAAGTTAAAATTTTTTTGAAACATGGCAGCTTAAAATCTTATAAATTTGCATGCTAAAAATTCAATAGATTTTTTTCCTCTTTCTTTGAAATTTTGCCAAAAGTATTCTCCACTCTTACATAATGGTAGATTCTTTTAATATTGTTCTCAAGATAATTATTACTACCTCATTTCCCACCTGGACAATACTGCCACCTCCCAAGGTCACTGACTGTATAGAACTCTTAGCATAGTTGTTAGAATCTGCCCACCTGGTTTCCTCCTATAGACAAAAGGAACCTATATTTGAGGCCACTGAGAGTATCTGCAGTGTTACCTCTACCATTTGCTATTCATTCAGTTATCCTTTGTAACAAAGAATGAAATAAAGAACAAAAAAAGTCCGACTCAGTAAAACTAATCATCAACCAAGCCTAAGACCATAAGAAATGTTCCATAGCCTTAGTCTCCTACATATTCAAAGGGAGGCAGGTGCATTTTCTCATCTCTTCATCAGGGTCAAACTTGGTAATTATCATTACACAGCATTCAATTATCGGTTTTTTCTTTTCCATTTACATTGGTATAGTCATGGGAATATTAATTTCGTGATTCTGTTTACTTTGCTCTACGCCAATATGTGCTAAGGCTGAGTTGCCTCAAAATGCCAAACATGAATTCAGAAAGACTCTCCATGAACTCAGGCCAATCAATGCTTTTCAATCTTAAAGAACACCCAATAAGTAGGACTGCTAAGAAGTACCTATGTCTTTGGATATGGATGGAAAGCTCTTTGCAGCAGCGAGGTGGCAGAGTGGATAGACCGCCAGGCCTGGAGTCAGGAAGATTCATCTTCCTGAGTTTAAATCTGGCCTCAGATATTAACTTGCTGTGTGACCCTGGGTAAATCACTTAACTCTCTTTGCCTCAGTTTCCTCAATTGTCAAATGAGCTGAAGAACGAAATGGCAAACCACTCCAGTATCTTTGCCAAGAAAACCCCAAATGGGGTCACAGAGTCAGACATGACTGAAAATGACGGAACAACAAAAGTAAAGCTCCTTCTCTATACAAACAAGAGCAAGTGAGCCACAAACTGTGTTTGCTGCTGAAGACTCTTCAGTGGGAATGTGCCCTGGCATCTGGAAACATTCAAGTGGGGGCATGAGAGCTTTATTATACATAAGCTATACATTTGGTTTTGCTTTCCCCATTTAGGGCTGCAGAGGTAATGGTTATCATATGGTAATGCGGTACCACAAGTGTGGGTGAATGGGCAAGAGTGCCTGGTCACCTCTCCAAACCATGAACCTAGAAAAGCATGTCACTCAGCATCTTACTACTGCCATATAACCCTCTGAAAGGAAAACTTACAGGTGAGTAGCCAATTGGCATCACTAGAAAGAGAGCTTCCACTACAAAAGTCCCTATGACAGGGTTACGTACCCACCACACAGTTACAGAAGCTGAGACCTTTGCCCCTTTTCTCCAAAAGGAATTTGGCTCCCATTTGTTGACTCCCCTTATCTCCCTTCCAAGGCCTTAGCCTCGCCTTTTGATATGCACCTTTCCTCCCTGGCCCTAAAGAGAACCTGGCTCCTGTTTGTCCTTATAAACTGCCTTTATTTCCCTTTGAAAGCTCTCTTTATCTCCCTTTGAAAGCAAACTTCTATCTTCCAGCTCCCTTCATTACCTATTCCCATTGTCTGTTTAATCTCTCAGACCTTCCAAATGGAATTCTCACCACCTCCCAACCACCTCCCCCCCTTCCTCTGGCCACCCAAAGTTACTTTAGTGTCAACTGGCCTTTCATTGTGGCTACATCCAATCTCCCCTCCCTGGTTTTACCTCCCTATGGCCCCCGGTCATTTCCCACCCTTAATCCTAGCTAGGCTCCAGGAAAAGTCCAGGACCCAGGAGTTCTGTTCACCCCAAACTACTTGGCTACTCCTAGATCCCTCCCACAGTCTTTCTGTATATAGGGTCCATCTTGTCTCTATTAAGTTGCTGAGAATCTCACGACCAAAAGGCTGAGACTGTCTCATGCCCGCTAGTCCTTACTGGCGTCACGTGACCTATATGTGGTTTATCTACTCTAGCCCCCATTCAGACGCTGAGCTTTTCTCATGCTCGAAAGGCTGAGACTGTCTCATAGCCTCTAGTCCTTCCCGGACTCACCTGGCTTAATATCCACCTTTGCCCCTATTCAGATGCTGAGACTCTCATGCCCACTTGTCCTTACAGGCATCACCTGGCCTATATGTGATTTATCCTTAATAAACTTTTTCTCTGGCTGGAAGAAGATTTGGGTTGAATTCATTCAGGCAGACCTGGTGCTGTGATCTTGGGGGGTCCGTTCGAGCACCCCCAAACCTCTAGACCTCTTCACCTATATCAATGAATAAGCAGGTCTGAAGCAAAAAAAAAAATAATAGTCAGTTATACTCTATCACTAAAGCCTTCTGAGCACTGCCCCTCTGATATGTATATACTTATTTACAAATTTTATACAGATAGTATTTGTACTAATGATTATAAACATTGTAAAATTTAAACAAAAATAGAATTTTTTAAAAATGTGCTATAGATGAAGTATTATTTGATCCTAGAGGTAATAAGGATCCATTAGTATTTACTGAGGAGGGGAATAACATGGTCAGACCTACACTTTAGGAGAATAAGTTTGAATGGAATGGAGAGGTAAGATACATGAGGTAGGGAAAGCAATTAGGAGAATACTGTAACAGCCCAGATGAGAGGTGATAAAAACTTGGACTGAGGGCGTTGCTATGTGAGTAGAGAGAAGGAGACTGATGGAAGAAATGTTATGGAGGGAGAAATGACAATTGGCAAGTAACTGAAAAAGGTGAAGTAACTGAAAACAATGCCAACGTTACAAACCTGAGGGTGTGGGGAGGGATGGCAGTACTCTCAGCAGCTGATAGGGAAGTTAAAGAAGACAGAAAAAAAGGTGTGGGCTTTAAGTATAAGGTGATGAATTTCATTTAGGACATACAGAGTTTGATATTCCTAGAAGATATCAAGTTCAAAATGTCCAATAGGCAGTTAGTGATTGAGACAAGAGCCTCAGAGTGAGATTAGGGTAGGGGAAAGAAAGGAGATAAGCACTTATTAAGTGCCTATTATGTGCCAGGAAACTATGCTAAATGCTATACAAATACAATCTCATTTGATCCTCACAACAATCCTGGGAGGTAGGAGCTATTATTGTCCCTGTTTTACAGTTGAAGAAATTGAGGCAAACTGAAGTTAAGCAACTTGCCCATGGTAACATGCCTAGTAAGTGTCGGGAGTCTGGATATGAACGCAGGAGTTCCTGACACCAGGAGCAGCACTTTATCCACTGTGTCACCTAACTGCCTCTATATATAGATCTGATAATCATTTAAACAGACAACTAAATGCATATAATGAAGTCACCAAGTGAGTGTACAAAGAGGTGAAGAGAACCCAGATTCTTAGAGCATACCCTAAATCATAAGACATGATATAGATTATGATTCAGCACTGGAGGCTGAGAAGATCAGACAGGGAACTGTAGAACCAGAAGAGAGTTTTATTATAAGTTAATAATAATAACTAACATCAGTAATGCTAACACTCTACAAATACCAGTTCATATAATCCCCACAACAACCCTGGGAGGGAGGTGCTACTGTTATCCCCATATTACAGATGAAAGATCTAAGAAAGAGGTTAAATGACTTTTGCAGGGTCACACAGTTAGGAAGTGTCTTGAGGCCAAATTTGAACTCAGGTCTTCCTACTCCAGGCCTGGTGCTCTATCAACAGTGCTACTTAGTTGCCCCCTAGAAAAACAAACAAAAAACAAATGCTGCAGAGAACTCAGGAAGGGTGAGTACTGAGAACAGGTCATTATTTTTGGCAATAAAAGGTTCACTGGTACCTTTAAAGACAGAAGTTTTTGTTGAGTTTCTGAACTTACAAAATAATACTAGCACCTACCTTCCAGGGTTGTTATGAGGATCAAATGAAATATTTGTAAAGCACTTATCATGGAGCCTGGCACATAGTGGGTGCTATACAAATGTTATCTATATTATTATTGAAATTGGGATAATAATAGCAACTACTTCAAGTTTGTTGTGAAAAATCAAACACTTTGCCAGTCTTAAATTGTTATGTTAATGTTTGTTATTATTATTATCACTATTCCCATTTAATATTTGAAGAAACTGAGGCTCAGAGAGGTTCTTGATTTGCCCAGGTACACAGAACTAGCAGGTCCCACAGTCAGGATGTGAATTCCAGTCTTCCTGCCTCTGATTCCAACACTCTCTCCATCGTATCTCTATGAAATGATATAGGCATGAACAGGTTAATAGGATTCTTCCTTGACAATATATTTGCAATTTAATAGAAGCCTTCTCCAGACAATGCCTTAACTAAAAGGACTGGCCAGGAATTTCAGTGATCTTGTCACAGCATCGAAGAGTATTTTCTTTTCTAAAATGTGGGGGAGGGGGGGAATGGTTGTGGTTCACACAGTTAAAATTATACAACAACCATCCATCCATGCAGGATTTAACCTGGCTATAGTCTGTGAAAACATTATCATTATAAGGCTACATATCATTAGGAAGCCTCAGTTTAATAAGTTCACATTGGGTATAAATTTTAGTTTCCAAACAATAAAAATGATGCAGGCCATTGCCATACCAAATACAGCTGTGATTGTCTCAGATGGTCTCCTCTCAACACCGAGAAGAACCTGTTTAATAAGTGAGTTGTCTAACAATTAAGGTCACTGCCTTTAGAGACAGAGAGTTCTCCATCACTTAGAGGTGCTCAAGCAGAGTTTGCAAAACTACCTCCAGGGATGCTAGGGGGGACTCTGAGCGGGAGACTGGACTAAATGAGCTTGGTCCCTTCCAATTCCAAGATACAATGTGCAACTTTACACACCGACATTTGCTAGGTCAGCAAGAGGCGATTTCAACTCTAAAGATAACTTGCAGTTAATGTCAACTGCCACCAGATGGTAGTGGTACCACAGGAATGACCACCTGGTCCAACTAGCGAGACAGGCTAGGAATTCTGTTTTTCCCCCACACCTCCTACATTCAACCAGACTCTGAGACCTGCCTCCACACCTGCCCTCTCCTTTGCATTCTCACTGCCAACCTCATCATGCTCTTACACCAGAATATTAAGGTAGCTTAACACTTCCAGTCTTCCTTTTCCTCCCTCCACTCTCAGACCCCTCCCCTTTATACCACTATGTGCCTAATGACACAAACAATTGCAACTGTGTAACGCCTTTTTCAAAAACTTCACTGCCTATAGGATGAAGTCCAAATCCCTTAGTATGCCATTCAAGGCTTATAATAGTTTGCTCCCAAGCTACTTCTCTACTCTTGACCTCTCCTGACTCCTGTATATGAACTTTCTGCCTTACCTGGATGATCTATTCACTACCAGCAAAATACACCTAGATCATCATTAAACCAATCAACATGTATTTCTTAAGTGTGTATTATGTGTAACCTAGCCCCAAAGCCCATTGGTATCTCCTCATTAGTGGAGATCAGTGCCCTGCCTTGTGGAAGACCTATTTCCAATCTCTTCTGTCTCTTCGGGTTCTGGAGTCACTTTATATACTTCTGGCTTTCAGCTTTGAGAGAGAAGATGGAAGAAGCCAATCCCACTTCAAGCAGCTAAAGGAAAAGACTCTGGGAAAGGAGCTGGCAGTCTCAATCAGGTCCCTGCCCCTAGCTTCCTACACCAGAGACTTCCTGGAACTTCCCCTTGGGTGACACGTGGTATTCTCCCTCTTCCTTGGTTGAGCTGAGTTCCCACCTTCTCAATGGGAGAGCTCCTTCATTCTGTATTATCTGATATGTATACTCCCATGTGTAACTTCTCTGATTTGTTTGGCTATGGAGTTGGATAAACGGGTTTCTTAGCTACCCATTATGTGTGTTCACTTTGCAACTGGTATTTGGAGAGAAAGGGGTCAAGTCTTGGATATAAAGCTTGGGGTCTTCCTTCTTCTAAATAATGAACAGTAATCAGAAGTTAGATTGAACCTAAAAACCACATTCCCTAGACTAACAATTTTTAAAGAAACAGACAGTTACAAGTTTAACCTGATACTCCGTCTCTCTGAGGACACCAGTGGCCAAGCTTCTGCCCCAACCTCCCGCTTCCCCTCCCAGTAGGAACAAAGTCTCCCTTGCAGAAGGGCAGGGAGAGGGGAGAGTAGACATGTCTATACATACAAGGACACCCCCATGCTGTATGTGAGCAAGAACCCCTGGGAAATGTGTTACACGCTCTGTGCTAAACTGAAGATACAAAGAAAAAGGGAGAAGAACAGCCCCTGTCCTCAAGGAGCTTATATACAAAATAAATAAAAAGTAACTTCAGAGGAGGAAGAACTGGAGGTTAGACTGTGAGCTTTTTGGGAGTGGGGACTGGGTTTTTTAGTATTGCCTTTCTTTGCATTCCTAGCACTTAGCACAGTGCCTAGCACATGGCAGGCATTTAACAAATGCTTGTTGACTTCGTTTGACTTGACTAGGAAAGGCCTCTTGTAGAAGGTGGTGCTTAAGCTGAGTCTTAAGGAAGCCAGGGATTCTAAGAGATGGAGTAGGAGAGAAAAGGGGAAAGAATGAGCATTCATATAGTGCCTACTGTGTGCCAGACACTTTTTACATATATCACATTTGATCCTCACAACAACCCCATGAAGCAAATGGAGGTTAAGTAATTTGCCCAGGGTCACACAGTTACTAAGTGTTTGAGGCCAGATTTGAACTCAGGTCTTCTGATAACCAGCACTCTCCACTGTGCAACCAGCTGCCTTAGGTAGAGGTGAAGAGGGAGAGCATTCCAGGCACAGGGGATTTCCATGATTTGATGATTTTTCCCTATTTATCAAAATCACTGTCATCCTTCAAGGTCCAATGCAAATATAAATTCTGGCAAGGAGCTGCCTTGAGTTCATTGACCTACCACGATTGCTATCTTCTCTGAACTTCAATAATGAGTGAAAGTTACCCCCATTTGCTATTTATCATGCTTTTGAAGTATGCTTAAGTCAGTATTCAAACATTTATTAAGAGTTTATGATATACAAGGTATCATGTGTATAAATTTTATCTCTTAAAAAAGTATAAGCTCCCTGCGGGTGAGGAACACCCCTTCGTACCCTCTCCTCTCCTTAGCACGGTGCCCTGGCACACGATGGGTCCTTGATGAACATCCTTAACTATGAAGACCAGGGTGCCTGCAGTTCCACTTGGCACTTACACTTGCAATAGTGTCGTGGTTTCACGGTGTTGTGGCAGCACCGTCTCAAAGAATTCAGTCAGATCACCTCTAATCCAAGTACAGGCATTTATTGAGGACTGACGCCCCTCAGAAGTGGGATAGGTTCCAAGAGGAACCAGCAACTTAGTAAGACAACACGTGTAAATTTATAGTGTAATGCTGCTTGATTACACAACAGAAATTATGAATATTAAAAAGGCAGGAGGGGTTTGTCAAGGGATTAAGTAATAGGGAGCGGTTCTTTCTATGGTTCAGTCGTTCAAACATCCTGGTCGTGCTGCTTTATGGTTGGCTAGGTGGCTAGGTATTGTGGTCCTGTCTGGTCAAGATGGATAGTTAGGTATTGTAGTCCTGTGTTGGGCTAAATAGATGATGTGATTGGGGCTGACTACAAGAACCCACCTGTTCAAAAAAGTGAATTGGATCTGGGGGCAGCGGTCGTATTAAGTCTGGGGACCTGCAGTTTAATTGAAGTCAGCTTGTGTGGTGAAATCAGGGCATGCCTGCCATTCAGTGTGGCCTATAGGGAAGTTAGAATACTGGGGCTGGGGGCAGTTTCATTAGGATTCCATCAATAGCATGTTCATGACCAAATTTCCTGGACTCTCCTTTACCACGCTGAACGCATCTGAACATCCTCCTCATTCACAGTTCTGCTTCACACTATCACTATATCATACAATATCACTTGTCTTCTGACCTGACTTTCTGTACTCCCACTGTCACCCCCCACCATTGTATTCCAGGTGAACCTTCTGGTGATGTTTTCTTTAAAAAGAATCTTTTTAACAGAGTAGCAATGAAGATAAATAGGGATGGGGATAGTTAAGACAATAAGCATTATTAATTGCTTACTCTGTGTCAAGCACTGTGCTAAGTGCTAGGAATATGAAGAAAGGCAAAAACAGTCACTGGCCTCAAAGAGCTAACATTCAAGTGGGGTAAAAATATTCAAAACAATTATGTACATATGGCACAGAGAGGAAATTTCAAAGAATCTTGGAGGGAAGGTACCATCATTGAGAGGAATCCGAAAAGACTTCTTGCAGAAGGTAGGATTAGGCAGGAATAAGGGCCAACCAGTGAAAAGGGACAGAACTCCCAGGTGAGGAAACTTCCTAGAGCTTGATGAAGAAAAAAAAAAAGTTATGTATGTGTGTCTATGTGTGTATATACACACATACACCCCCCCCCCCACACACACACACTATATTTATGTAGATATATTGCTTAGGCCTAGTCAAGGTTTTAGTCCATATTACTATGCCTAGAGATGCATTATAAAACCTCATCTCTCTGACTCATTTCATAAATCCTTTCTAATAGACAAGTGACTACCGGCTAGGATGGGAGCAGTCTGGGAAATCTTGAAGCACTGTCTGATGAGTAACACACAAAAAAGGAATTAACTCCGGAGAAAATATGATAGATTATGCAGAAATAAGCTGACACAAAAATAAACCTCTAACTGGGCCAAAAAATGATTGATATGATAGCTTCATATGTGTTAGGATTCAGATATGACTCTCCAACCAACTAAGATCACTGTCTAGTTACAAGACCTAGAGCCGTAGCTAGGTAGAGCTTTGTATAATATAGCTCCTTTTCCTTGTTCTTTGATCACTTTAGGTATAAGCTCAGTACTAACAATACTGAGTCAAAGCTTACGTACATTTCACTGACTTTGAGGACAACGTTCCAAACTGCTTTCTAGAATGCCTAGACAAATTCACAGCTCCATCAGCAATGCATTAGTATGCTTATCTTTCCATATCCCTTCAACAACTGTCACCTTCATTTTATACCATTTTTACCAATTTGATGAGTGTGAGGTGGTAACTAAGAGTGGTTTTAATTTGCATTTCACTAACCACTGGTGATTTGGAAAATATATATATGTATATATATATACGTGTGTGTGTGTGTGTGTGTGTGTGTGTGTGTGTATTATTCATCCATTGATAGCTTGGATTGTTCCCTTTTTAATGCCCGGTTCATATCTTTTCAGCATTTATCCATTTGGAAATGATTTCTGTTTTTATATATTTAAGTCAGATTCTTTTATACCTTGGAAATGAGACCTTTACAGAAGAATATATGGCAAAGATTTTTTTCCCGATTAACTGTTTCCTTTCTAGTGTTAAATGCAATGATTTTGTTTGTGCAAAAAATTTTTTTTCAATTTTCTATGACAAAAATTGTCTGTTTCATTTTCTATGATGTTGGTCTAGAATTCTAACCCAAAGTTCTTTAACTTCTTTTAGGTCATGGATCCCTTTGGCAGTCTGGTGAAGCCCAGAATAACCATCTGAGCATAATATTTTTAAATGCAAATATTAAAATATGTAGGGTTACAAAGGAAACCACTTATCTAAATATTATAAACATGTGTTTTTAGAAAACAACTTCACATATCCCAAGGTTAAGAACCCTGATCTAAACCTAATTTTGGCCACATAGCTTTCCAATTTTCCCAGTAGTTTTTTTGTCAAAATGCAAATCCTTACTGATCACTTTTTCTATTTTCTTAACTATTTCATAACAGTTTTGATGATTATTGTTCTGGAGTACAATGTGAGGAGATGTTACTGGTAGGTCTCCACTTCTCGCTAATTTTTTTTAACCATTTTCCTTATTAAATTTAGCAGTAGTGTCATTTTGCTTATATTAGCATGGTCCAATCTTGAATAATTAATATCTCTATAATTGTTTATGCCTATATTTCCGTAAAGTGTTTTATTGTTGTATTCATATAACTCCTACAGGTGTCTTGATAAGTGGATTCCTAAAAAATTTATATAGTTCGTAGTTACTTTGAATAGAATTCCTTTCAATTTCTTCCTACTGGGTTTTGTAGGGAATCCACAGAAAAGCTGCTTTGTGCGGATTTTATATCCTGATGCTTTGCTAAAGTTTCTTTCAATTAGTTTTTGAGTCGATTTTCTAGGATCCTCTAAGAAGACTGTAAAAAAGGGATAATTTTGTTTCATCTTTATCTATATGTATTCCCTCAAACTCTCTTTTATAATCATCCTATGGCTAAGCATTTTTAGAACTATATCATGGCAAGAATGGAATCCTTACTTTACCCTTCATCTTAATGGATAAGTCTCTAGAATTTTCTCTATTACATACAATAGTGGCTCTTAATTACATGCAAATATTATTCATATTTAGGAAAGGTCAATTTATTCCTATGCTTTTTAGTTTTATTAGAAATGACCAAGTCGGCCTGAGGGCATAATAGTGGATAAAGCACAGGGGCTGGAGCCTGGAAGGACTGAGTTCAAATCAGGCCTAAAATACTCCTTGTGTGACTCTGCATAAGCCACTTAACCTCTGTTTCTCTCAGTTTCCTCAACTGTAAAATGGAGATAATAATATCTGCCTCATATGATTGTTGTGAGGATCAAATAACATAATATTTGTAAAGTGTTTGGCACAGAGAAGATGTTATATAAACTCATATTCCCTTCCTGTTGTCTGTTTTACTTTATCAAAAATCTTTTCTGCATCAATTGATATACTCACGTGATTTTATATTTTATATTGTTATCTATTATCAACATGGCCTATTATGTTTTAGTCTTCCTAGTATTGAACCAACTCTACGTTATAATTTAAATACAATCTAGTCATGCTGTATAATCTTTTTGATATATTGCTGTAGCCTCTCTGCTAATATTTTATTTAAAATGTTTCTATCAGTATTCTTTAGGGATACTTGTTTTTATGTAGTTTTCTTTCCTTGTTTTGCCTCTCACTAATTTAGGTATCAAGACAATATTTGCATCATAAAAAGAATTATGTAATATATCTTTTTTCTATTTCTGAAAATTAATATTGGAATGTTCCTTTATATCTGACAGAATTCACCTGTAAATCCATATGGTCTTTGAGATTTTTCTTTTAAGATTTCATTTACTGATGGCTGAATTTTTTTTTCCTCTGGGTATTTAAATTCTTTATTTCTTAAACTTTTAACCTGGAAATTTTTTATTCTTCATCCAATTCCTTTAAGTTGTTGATGCTCTTGGCATATAATTACGCAAAATTGTGTCTAGATAATTTATTTTCATTTGTTGTTAATTTTATTTTTTTCATTTTTGATATGGGAAATTTGGTATTTGTCTTTCTCTTTTTATCAGAGTAGCTCATAGTTTATCTATCTTAGTGATGTGTTTGTCAAATCAATTGGATTTTCTGTTTTCAATTTTGTGAATCCTTATTTTGATATTCAGAATTTCTATTTTGATGCTTATGGTTTTTAATTGGTTGGTTGCTTGGTTTGTTTATTTCTTCTGTTGCATATTCAAGTTAGTGATTTGTTCTTTCTCTTTCAAGAAAATCTTTAGAGATATAATTTTTCCCACCTAAGGACAACTCTGGCTGGATCCTAAAAGTTTTTGCATGTTGTCTTATTGTTGGCATTTTCTTCAATGAAATTATCCATTGTTTCTATTTAGTTTTTGATCGACTAATTCTTTAGGAATATGCTAGTCTACAATTAATCGTTAATCCTTTCTTTAAAGACACTTTGGGGAATCCAAGTTCTACTGGATCATGCTGAGTAAAAGATGTATTTAATATTTCTGCTTTTCTGCATTTGTTTCTATTTTTTATGCTCTAGTATATGGTCAGTTTTGTAAAGGAGAAATGCAGTACTAGGAAATATTTATGTCGTACTCTGTTCCATTCCAATTCAGTAATTCCTAGAGATCTATCATGTATAACTTTTCTAAAATTCTATTCAAGTCATTAATTTTCTTCTGGTTTGTCTTGTTAGATTTGTCTACGTTTGAGAGAGGTACAATGAAGTTGCCGGCTATTATAATTTTACTATATTTCTCCCAACAAATCAATTAACTTTTCTTTTTAATTCTACTTCCAAGTGTTCATTTAAGATGTACTAAAATAGTAAAATGGATCTCTGATCTAATCAATGTGAACAGCTTCCTACAATGGTATAGGTTGCAACCCATCTATGCCTGCCTATCCTGTGCAACTACCATCCTAGTCCTATAATGGAGCAAATGCAGTCTCCACTGATCATCCCTTACTCTCATGTGATGAGCTCATCTTTTTGAAATTTACTTTAGTTCTAATGAATAATTCCTTATGTTTTATGTGTTTCAGCCTGCTCACACCAACCACATACCATGCTCATTTTTTTTTTTCAGCCAAAGCCACGGTTTATTAGAACATTGATCGGGGGTGGGTGAGATTTAAGGAATCTACCATATTGGCCAGACTCTTAAGGAATCTAAGCACTTGTATTGTTAATGCAAGCCGGCCAGATCTTAGGAATCTGGGCACCTTAATGGAGGCCAAATGGACCTTACATACAGAAAGACTGTGGGAGGGATCTAAGAGTAGGCAAGTGGTCTGGGGCGACCGGAGGAGGGATCTAAGGAGGATCTGGATGGGAGTGGCCAGGAAGCTGGGGTGACTGTGAGGTAACAGGGACCTGGACCATGTGGCCAAGGGAAAAGGGAGCCCAGACAGGATTAAGGGTGGGAAGTGGCTAGGGGCCATAGGGAGGTCAGACAATGGAGGGCTAGGCTGGGTTAAGCGTAACAGGGAATTAGGAGATTGAGCCTAGGCCAGAATGAAAGACCAGTTGATAGAATTATAGCCTCAGGCAAACCCAGAGATTTGGCCATGTGGGAAGGTCTAGGGCTTTTCCTTTTGGGGGTCCAGATCTCAAAGACATGGTCTTTTCCTTTTAGGGGTTCAGATCCCATACCTATCATCTCCCCTCAAACAAATGGGATCCAAATTCTTTTGGGGTAAGGGGCCTAAAGGTCTTGGGTTCTGAAACTGCTTCTTGCTGGCAAGGGGCATAGAGCCGTCCCTGCCTGGAGGGGGTCCCAAAGAGGAGGTTGACTGGAACCAAGCACAGGCTGCATGCAGGGAACGATGGGGGGACATTGGCTGGTACTCGCTCCTACAGTCCAGACTCCTATAGTCTGGAAGACACAAATCTGACAGAAAAGACTGCAGGGCCCAGATATAGGGAGAAGTAAAAGTGTAAGAGCCCCATTAAAACCATTTACATTTGACCTGCAGGATTATCGGATCTTGTTACTTTTTCAAAAGTTTAACTAACACTTTGGCAGGTAGAAGTTTTCCACCCCTGGGTTCAATAGTTACACAAATGAATTTGCCAAGAGACTGACTTTCACTTCAATTATCACTGAAATTTTCCTCCCCAAACCAAACTGAAGATGTTTCTGACTTAATTTCAGTTGTTTGGGGGTACTGAATGACTACACATTCAGGTCAAAACAGCAAGAACTCAAACACTTGCATTGTGCTTATATTTTTTGCTGTCTATTTGCTCTCACTATAGAAATTTGCTACAAAAAGATAAAGCAGGGACAAGATTTAGGGCCCAAATATTTCAGGATAAAACATCCTTAGCTCTGCTTGAATTCAGATAATTCACAGTTTTCCAACCATGCAGTATTAAATCCAACTCATAGCCAGACTCAGGAATAGCCAGGTGGGTAGCATTCCTTTTCAAAGGAACATAATGGGGAAATTGATCCAGGAGCATCTCATCTTAGACTGAAGCTAAAATTGTCCTCTCAGCTTTTTCTGATGTAGACTTCCCACCACTATCACACTCTCTCTGAGTAGCTTGTGGTGTTTCTCTCAGATGTGGTGGATTGTTGATTATTGATGGATTATTACAATCCATCAGACAACTCAAAATAAAATAATTTATGATCCCATGAACTTTTACCTCAAAAGGCAAGTTTCATTAATCATAGCTTAGGAAAAACTTTTTACATCTCAAATTTAAATTTGTCCTGGTGTAAAAAGCCATTGTTAGAGATTATTTCCATATACTTTTAAATTCTAAGCAAGCCATAAACCAAATAAGCTTTTTGTCAAGTTTACACATTAAAACAATAACCAACGATAGCCAAATTGTTTTA